>NC_133774.1:63693561-63748359 GCF_003597395.2 Chelonoidis abingdonii | reverse complement strand
GCGCACTGTCCTAGATGGCTAGCAATGATAAGATAGGATACAATATGGACCAACATAGCATTCAGTAATCTGTATCAAGCCAAACATAGCAAAGTCACTAAGGCAATGTGGAGATTTTTGCTGAAGACCAACACGCTAAAAATATGACTATCTGTGCCATGAAGTGTAGGCTGCTTAGTATCTGCCTGACTGTTAATGAAAAGAGACTCTTACAGCTTTGCTAGAACGATCCAGTTTGATGCGAATCCCAGTTTGACCACTTCGTTCCATAAATGTCAATCTCCAAATATCTAACCCAATAGCAGGCCTGAGCAGAAGCATTTGCCAGAGTTTGCACACAGGAGCCAGCTCATTTTTTAATGCATTTCATGACAAATCATATGATTCGGGAGCAGGGACGACACACTGGCAGTTGGTCCTGTTACAAAGTGGGGACGGGTGAGCTTCAGAGGATGGCTGTTTGACATGCTCAGGAACAAATCTTGAGTATATGGCCTACAAACCTAGTGGACAGCAATGCTGAACGCATCTGAGCACCATCCTAATGGCCTTATCTATTAACTCTATACAGAGAATTTAGAGCAACTCACACCTGTGACAGTGCTTTTGCAGGTCAGAGGGTAAGCCCAGAACAGCTGCTTGTAGGGTGGCAAATTAATTTTAAGGACAATTTGAATTGGTATTTCACATTTGAAAGGGGAAGAATATATTGAGTTACCAGGTAGGAAAAGACCAGAGTCAACTGGGTTGCTGGGGTTTTAGATAATATATGAATGGCTGAGCTTCCCAAGCTCCCAGCTCCCATTGCAAGGACCTTTAAAGCCCTGGGCCTCCCCCAACTTCAAGGCAGTCAGCATGGGATGCTGTCCCAGACATGAAAGCCCAGGCTCACAACACAGCCACTGGGAGTGTTCTGTTGAAACTTTATGTTTTCATGGGAAGGTCACAAACTGACATTTCCACAGCAAAACATCTTTGGTTTCAAATGAATTGGCTTTCCTCAGAAAACCCGTTTTCTTGGGACATTCCCGGAACCGACTCTACGCAAACATCCTTCCTGGCTTTCTGCTCCAACACACCACAGACCTGCAACTGATACCGCTCAGGCCCGCCTTTTAACATGAAGGGAAACTCCTCATCCACATGTTAGCTCTAATCCCCATATGGCATAGTACCCAGGCAGTTCCCACCACCTACACCTTCCAGCTGCTGCTTACTACAGAAAGGAACTTGAGCGCTGTCTGATGACTTGAAAGAGCTGGACACACCCATTGGCTTTACAAGGAAACCACAGTTGTCTTTGGATCCAAGACCAGCTGCTGGAGCTAAACAGGCATCTGCAGCAAGAACTGTAATATTTCTGATTGAAGTGGAACAGCCAAAGGGCAAGTTCTAACACTGGAAAAACACTGCATTTCAATAGCAGCTGTGCCACTGTAGCACTTCTAAGGAAGACATTCTAGCGCTGACAGAGGAGAGCCTTCTCCTGTCGGCTCAGTTAATCAACCCGCTCAGAGGCGGTAACTATCTCAGCAGAAGAAAGCTCTCCCACCAATGTAAATGTTTTCTATACTCGGCACTTAGTATAACAAAGTCGCTCAGGGCAAGGGTTATTCATACCCTGATGACAGTTATACTGTAAGTCATTCTTGTGTGCAGACTCAGGGCAAAAGTCCCAGGCCCTCTAGGTTACTATGAGGAGAAATTGGTGGTAAAACCAGGTTTGGTTTGGGTTTCAATGCAGTTATGTTTCTTTACAAGATTTTAAATGAACCTTGGTTCCATGAACACAGTAGGAATCAAACAGCAAGAGACAATTCTTTTGGTTTCCTGTTCCAACCCTGCCTTCCTGTCTAGTACTGTGACCCAAAAGCTCTCGTTTAGCTCCTCTCTCAGTGCTACGTTACCAATGGCTGATTGTGACTGACACACACACACAAGTTTCACACAACACACACACACACACACAGATCTACACAAAATCCTCTGTCCACATAGTTCTAATGCCCTGAGAAAACTCCATGCTTTGACTGGTAACCTCAGGGCCAGCTACAGAGTTTTTTGTGCTGCCCCAAGCAGCAAAAAGAAAAAAAAGGCGGTGATCACGATCTTGCACTTTAACCGCCCGCCACTTCAGTCTTCGGCAGCAATTTTGCAGCTGGTCCCTTCGCTTGAGAGAGAGTGAGGGACCCGACTGCCAATGCCCACCGAAGACTCCGGACGGCCACTGCCCTCACTGTTGGCTCCAACAAGCAGCTTGCGTTCTGGGCTGGTGCCTGGAGCCGGCCCGCTGGTACCTGTTTATCCATCCATCGAATTTATCTAGTTCTATTTTGGAAAACTGTTATAGTCTTGGCCTTCACAAACATCCTCTGGCAAAACAATTCCACAGGTGACTGTGCCGTTGTGTGAAAAAAAAAGACTTCCTTTTGTTTTTACAGATTTTATAGACCTCTAGGGGAGAATATACATAAGGAAACTAATACAGTAAGAATCAGACTAGAAATATTACGTTTTTCAACAAAAATCTAGCATTATGAAACACTGATGCAATGTTTTTCTAGAAAGGTGGAGTATACACGTGATAAAAACGAGCGAATTCAGAACAGGACCTTGCCACATGACGTGATGAGGGAGATATAGTAGTCAGTGTCAAATGCACTTTCAGTTCTTAGCAAATGCATTCCATTTCCATTGCTGAGAAAGCTGCAAAAATTTAAGGAACTACAGAAGCCAATTTTCAAAGTGGAACTACCAAAGAATTCTGAGGAAATATTTCTGCCTACAAACAGAGATGGTGTGTAACTGTTGGATAGTGTGTGAGTGTGGGCGGGAGCAGGGGCGTGGGTGCTCTGAGATGTTGTACCTCCATAATGCTTTCACCGATAGCATATGCTTCTGAGGTGTAAAGTGACTATGTAGACTGGACATATAGTTTTACAATGCTAGATGCAGCCATGTAACATATCTAACACAGAGGTTTAAATTCTCTGCATGTATTGCGAGCTATTTGTAATGCATCTTCTGGTTATTAATCTGAAGTTATGAACTTGGCTCTATGCTGTGCATTAAAGTAATTGCTGTACGAAAAGCACACAAAGACAAATGTGGTCAACAATAGTGTGAAAGGGGGAGTTAATTCAAGAAGTATAGCAGAGTGACTTGGTTTAGTGCAATGGACCGTGATAGGACAACCAAATCACATCTGAGCTTTCCTGGGAATGGTCCTGTAGAAAACATTAAATCATGCAAGGACATGTGACTCACAAACTCCATTGTTGTCTAGCTAGATTCTACGCAGAGGGAGAAGAGGGGTTTCCACCCATGAAGAGAGAGACTATATATGGCTCGAGGGAAAGCACTCTGTTTTGTCTGCTGTGTCAGATGATGCCAAGAGATGCCCCTCAACCCCAAGAGAGCCTAAAACAGCAAACGAATTGCTGACCCAGACTAGCGATGGGCGGCTAGTCTTTCAAGTTACGCTTATTGATACCATCTGAGGGTGAGATTTTACCTGCATTTATTTCCTACTGTATTAGGCATAGACTTGAGTGTTTTATTTAATTTTGCTTGGTAATCTCACTTTGTCTGTCTGTTATTACTGGAACCACTTAAATCCTACTTTTTGTATTTAATAACATCAACTTTTTTACTTATTAAAACCCAGAGTAATGTATTAATACCGTGGGGGAGGGAGAGGGGACAGCTGTGCATACTCTTATCAGTGGTTTAGAAGGGCAAAACAATTGAGTTTACCCCTGTATAAAGCTTTAATATGGGAGTAAAATGGATTTAATTTGGGGTTTGGTCAATCCAGTGGGAGCTGGGTATCTGAGTGCCTGGAGACAGGACATTTTTTAGTTGTTTTTCAGTATTAAGCCTGCAGCTTGTGGAGATGTGGTTGAGACTTGTAATCTGTTTTGCAGGCATGCAAGCGGTGTCTGGCTCAAACAAGGCAAGGCACTGAAGATCCCAAGCTGGCCCAGGGGAACAAGCTCAGAGGTAGTCTACAGCACAATCAGGTGGCAGTCCCCAAGGGTTTCTAGTGAATCCAACCCATCACAAGCAACTATTTAAATATCTGAATTATGCCAGGTCCAGGGTTCAAGCAGGTAGAGCATATAAACCCTGGCAAGAAATTAGGGGAACGTGAATCCCAGTGCCTCCAACACGTGTTGCCCTTTTGCCCCCAAGCCACTGTTAGTCTTAACATATGGGAATGAAGTCTGTAGATTTATTTTTCAAAGTAATTAAAAAGATGACATACTGCAAATATTGTTTTGTTTGCTCACAAATAAGATTTCAAACAGATTGAGGCTGGCATTCATACTAATATCATAATTAGTGTGATGCATTGTCAGTTTACCCTATTTTACTGATAATTGCCAGTTTTTTTAGGTAAAGGAGTTTGGAGTAGAAATGACAAATTGGTGTAAACGCAGTAAAGAAAAAATCAATTTTGGGGGACGGGGGGGGGGGGGACAGGAGGTTACTGTATTTTTTGTTAAACCCACTAAACACTTTACACAATTGTTGTAAAATCCTGTAGCTCTGAAGACTGAAGAACAGTTCCCCACAAGTGTAAAACAGCACCACCAATAAGTTGGAAAGTCAAACAGGCATTAATAGTGTGCTATGATGGCTCAATAAGGGTACACTGCAAGAGCCCTATTTCTTTGCATCTATTTAGTGTGATGCGATTTACAACACTCTAAGATATAAGATAAGATAAAACAGGTGAATCATGGGTGAAAATGCACAATTTATGCCATGAACCAGCCAGCCAAATAAACAAATAAAATCAGTACTTAGACATTTTCAAGAAAAATAAAGATGGGAGCGAAGAGGGCTGCATTGTTCTGCGAGTCTTGCAGCACTTACCACTGACAGAATAAGGATAAATGTCAAAAGCAAGTGATCAGAACACAGACAATTAACCTCTCCAGCGCATCATCAAAGATCTACAACCTACTGAAAGATAATCACCTCCAGCCGCGCCCGTCCTGGCGTCCCTCGAGGACTCGCCCCCGCGCTCCTCCCCCTACATCGCCTGCCCACGCAGCCTCCCGACTCTCTATCCCACGTCTCACCCCCGCGTCGGCCACATCACGACAGTCGCACCGCTCCAGACCCATGCTCCAGGCGCCGAATCTGGCTCTCAGACCCCTCAACACATCTTCTCAAGATCTTGGGGGAAGACAGGTCCAGTCCTTCGCTTATAGACAGCCTCCAAACCTGAAAAGCAAATACTCACTTAGCAAGCACACACCATACAAACATAAACACTATTTCCCTATGTTAAGGTTCTCCTCACACCTCTTATGGTCATCTCAATTATCACTTCAAAGGTTTTTTTCTCCTGCTGACATAGCTCATCGTTCATTGATTGATCTTCCAATTGGTATGCATACTTCACCACCTTTTTCAATATTCTCTGTAGTATAAATAATTTGCCTGTCTGTGTGTTCCATTCTAATGCATCCAAATGAAGTGAGCTGAGCCCATCAAAAAACTTACGCTGAAATAAAATTTTAGTCTCTAAGGTGCCACAATAATTCTGTTCTTTTGCGGATACAGACTAACACGGCTGCTACCCTGAAAGAAGTTTAAAGAAGAAAGTGAAGCTTTGGGATAAACATCATATCAAGAGCTTTCCACTCAGAGTTTAAATGAAGAAGGACACAGCAAACAATAGAATCAATGAATTCATCGCATGCTCTGTTTTTTAACTGGACAGCTGGTGTAAATTACACAGGGGCCCAATGGCGGACTTGTGCAACAATATGGTCCAGCAGCAAAAACCTTTCCTAATGCAGACAACCTCAGACCCATCAAGCATCTGAAAACAAAAAATGACAAGCTTTAGTATCTAAACCAGGGGCAGGCAACTTTGTTGGCCTGAGGGCCGCATTGGCGTTTCAGCAAGAAATTGTAGGAGGGCCGTTAGAGAAAGGGGTTTGTGCCTGTTATAATAGCCACACGTCCAGACCTGACTATTAGCGTCCACAATCTGGTCCTGTCCCAAACCTGACTTTAGCGTCCAAAAAATTTGGGGCTTACCTGAAACCCTCCCCCAAAGCTCACTACCAGCTTAGATATTCTCGCTGCCGAACCACTAGGACTATTGGCGTCCCTATGGTAGGCCACCCCGAACCCACTATTCCCTGGGGACCCCCAAGACCCAGAGCCCATGGTCCCCTCTCTCTCTCTCTCCCAGCTTCCCCCCTTTCCTGGTAGCCGGTGCAATGCTATGCGCTTCCCCCTGAATACAACCGGAGAAGCAATCTAGCTTCCCCGAGGCTAGGTATTTACCTAGTCAGCTCACAATAAATCCCCCTCCCTTGTCCTATAGCCTTCGCACTGGGACAATAGGGAGGTGAGACCACCGAGTTTGGGCTTTTCCCTCCCATCATGCCTCACTAGAAAAGAAACTTTGCACAAAGGTTTAAAAGAAAACTTTATAGAAAAAAAAAAGAAAGAAAAATCATAAAAACAATAGATCTTGCATTAAGAAACTCAAATACAGGCTCTTTGCTTATAAAAATATGAAAAACAGTCGGATTTAAAAGAAGCCCGATTAACAATCCAACAAATCCAACATACATGTAAATACACACAAAGCTCATTTCAATAGCCGAATTACTTTGCTTCCTTGTACTCACAGATGGTGTAGGAGAAAACTGGAGATAAAGATGCAGTTAGGAAAAGCTGTTTAACTCACCAGCCGAGAAAAACAAACAAAGACACAGCCACCACCAATCTATTCGTACAACACAAAGCTCCTCATGAGCCGAATTGCTTTGGGGTTCCTTTGTACTCAACAGACTTTTGGTATAATATTTTGAAAGAAATGAAGTTAGAGGAAACCTTGTTTACGCACAGCCGAGAAAACAAGAAAGACCCCGAGTAATACGAAATTCCCGCCCCTGACTTAAACACTAATCCAGTTCCTGATTGGTTCCTCTGGTCAGTGTTTTGGCATTATCCCTTTCCAGGTAAAAGAACATTAACTCCTTACCATTACCTATCTACTTATGACACGCCCCCCATAATCACCCGACAGTAGAAAGTTTCACACTGAGGTGATTCTACCTAGAAACTTTAAACTAAACAAGAAAATACAACATCATGCACATAGAAATAAAGCATGCAAAGTAAAGACTTCAACATCTTTCAGGAAAATTTTAAATCCAGTGTAATTCCGGAAACCTCACGGGAAAAGAGTGCATCAAGCTACTTCTGGTAAAGCTCCTGAAATGTGTCGAATTTAAAATCAAGTCTTGGAGAGCTAGACTCCACGAAGAAAGTTTCTGTTGTTGCATTTGGCGTATGAAGCCACTTTAGCGCAGCATGGTCCAGTTTGTAGCTGGAACCGCCGTCCCAAACATATGGACGTAGCTTTTTCACTGACTTGAACCTGTATCGGAGGGCCCACCCTACCCTGGCGAAAAATGTCTGTTAAGGGCCTGGTACACTGCTTTAGCTGGGTGTTACCTAGAGCCATTGCTTCGGCCACTCTGGCCATCGGGTAGCAAAGTTCACGAAAGTCCGTCCGTACTGCTTTTCCCCTGGGTGTCTTTGTCGGAAAAGGACCCAGCATATCCACAGCTACTTGCTGAAATGGACCTGAATTATGGGGAGTGGCTGGAGAGGGGCCTTGACCGATCTGAGGCTTCCCATTGTTTGGCCCACTCACAAGACTGGACATACTGGGCAACTTCCTTGCCCATCTCCCTCCCAGTAGAGGATTTCCCCAACTGTCTTGGTTCTGTTCACCCCGCATGACCACTGGGATGATCATGGGCTAAGCTAAGGCTTCCCCTGTATTTAGTTGGAACCACCCAACCGTTTGTGCGGTTGCCATTCTTCCTGGCTTCCACCAGAAAGAGTTTCCTGGTATAAAAGTCTTGGTCTACTAACAAACCGGATCGTCCGAAGTGCTGGAGGCGGTGGGTTGCTCCGTGCCGCACCCAAGTTTTTGAGGCTGTCATCTGCTTCCTGCATCAGTCTGGAACTGTTCCCTTGAAGCTGGGGACACCAATCTTCCTCAGACTGGACTTGGCTTGGTCCCTCTGAAGTGGTTAGATGATGGGTTGTTCTGTCGCTGGTGCACCGCTCTCTGCTGGTGACCTGGTGGTATTCAGGCTCTGCTGAGCCTTTTGTATGGTTGTTTGTTGCTTCTGCCGTTCAGGCTCGTTGTCCTTCTGGCGTTGGGATGGAAGAGTGGTTTGCACTTGCTTGTGCGGGTTGCTGTTCCGTTCGGGTCTGGGACTGGAGGTGCTGTGGCTGGTTCAGCCGTTGAATGGGATCCGGGTCCACTACCTCAGTCTGGGTCTCTGGTAACACAGACAGGTGTCTGTGTCTCACCGGCTTTGTAGTTTGGGAAATTTCCTGGGGGGTTGAACCACAACTGGTTCGGAGAGTTAGGAGTGGTTAGCCTTTGCCTTAGCCAGCTCCATCGCCAGTTCATTGCTTTCTCTGTTTGTCCCTCTCTTCACTTTCTCGTCGTAGCTGGCCTCTTCTGCTTGTTGTTTTATTGGGCGGCCTGCTGTCGTTCTTGAAGTCGCCTTTCGTGATTCTGCCTTTTTGGCTTCTTGTTTGTCTTCTTGTAGTTTGCATCCAGGGCATCTTGTGTGCCTTAATTAGTTCCAGCTGTCTCCTATGTTGATTTTCGTTGTCTAGGGCTTGTTGCCGGCTCTTTCCTTTTTCTGCTCATCTTGGAACTCATGTTCCTGTTCTTTGTGTTGGAGTGCCCTCTGTGTTTGTTGTCTGAATTGCTGGCTTTCTGTCTCTTGAGATTTGCCTAGCAACTGCTTTTGACTTGCTCTAGCTCTGTTTGATAGGCAATTGACCAAACAAAGCTACTGTATTTCACACTTGTGTGTTTGCTGGCTGGGTACTTTTAGTTCTAATTGTTTTAACAAAATCTGTAATGGTCTCTATAATGACTCTGCAAAAATGCAAGCTGCTACAGCAAGACGCAAAAAAAAAAGATTCTTGCACTTTAAAACCACCCCTTCCTCACTGCCTCTGTGTGTGATTGCTAAGCAGCAACTGTGAAGGGAATGCTATCCTGTTTTACATCCACCACATTAGCCTCCTTAAATGGACTGTGTGAATGAGCTTGCACTACTACAAAATGCGAATTCTGAAGATAGGCACGGAAAAAAAAATTACTCTTGTCTTCGTCACTTTAAACCAATCCTTTCCTCCCACTGCTATCTCCTAACGGGAAAAAAAGGATTAATGTAGCTTGGCTTCTGGATTCTATATATCCCAATCCTCTGCCTCCATTGTAGTTAATAGCCACCTGTCCCAGACCTGGACTTTAGCGTCCACAAATCTGGTCCTGTCCCAACCCTGGACTTTAGCGTCCAAAATTTGGGGCTTACCTGAACTCCCCCAAGCTCACTCCAGCTTAGATATTCTCGCTGCACCAACCTAGGACTATTGGGCGTCCTAGTAGCCCCCGATCACCCCAACTTTCCCTGGGGACCCCAAGACCGCAGAGCCCTGGGTCTCTCTTCTCTCCTCTCCCACTTCCCCCCTTTCCTGGGTTACGGTGCAATGCTATGCGTTCACCCGCTTGTGAAACCGAGGAGCCAATACTAGCAATTCCCCGAGGCTTAGTATTTACCTAGTCGAGCTACAACAAGAAATTCCCTCCCTTTGTCCTTAGCCTTTCCCGCCCCTGGACTAATAGGGGAGGTGAGACAAACCGAGTTTGGGCTTTTTCCTTCCCCCCTCTGCCTCACTAGAAAAGAACTTTCACACACGTTTAAAAAAGAAAACTTTAAATAGGAAAAAAAAGAAAGAAAATATAAAACAATAATCTTGCATTAAGAAACTCAATACGAGGCTTCTTGCTTATAAGAAATATGAAGAAACAGTCTTGATTTAAAAGTAGCTCCGATAAACCAATCCAAACAAATCCACATTAACATTGTAATAACAACACAAAGCTCATCTAGTCCGGAATACTATCTTTGCTTCCTTGGTACTCACAGATGTTAGGAGAAACTGTGGAATAAAGAATGCAGTTAGGAGAAGCCTTGTTAACCGCCTCACAGCCGAAAAAATACACAAGAAGCTACAGCACGCACATGATCTATTCGTACACAAACACAAAACCAAGCTCTACAAATCAGCCGAATTCTTTGGGGTTCCTTTGTGTACTCACAGAACTTTTGGTATAATATATGAAAAGAAGATGGAGTTAGGAGTAAACCTTGTTACCGCACAGCCGAGGAAAACAAGAAAGACCCCGAGTATACGAATTCCCGCCCCTGACTTTAAACAATCCAGTTCTCTGATTGGTCCTCTGGTCAGGTGTTTGGTTACCCTTTCCAGGTAAAAGAACTTAACCCTTACCTTACCTATCTACTTATGACAGTGCCCTCCCCGGACCCTTGCCCCATCCAACCACCCCTTCTCCCTGCCCCAACTGCTCCCAGAACCCCTGTCCCTGACTGCACCCTGCCACCCCATCCAACCACCCCTCCTTCCTGACTGCCCTCATTCAATCTCCTATTCCCCTGCCCATGACCTCCCCGACCCCTATCCACATCCTCACCACCACTCCAAACTCCCCTGCCCTCTATCCAACCCCCTCTGCTCCATGCCTCCTTACCACGCTACCTGGAGCACCGGTGGAGCCAGGCCACACCGCCACTGCTACCACATAGCACAGAGACCGGGTCAGGCTGGGCTCTGCAGCTGCACTGCCCCAAGAGCTCACAGCCCTACCGCCCTGAACATTGCACCAGCGGCAGAGCGAGTGAGCTGAGGCTGCGGGGGAGGGGCTGGGGGAAGCCTCTCGGGCCAGGAGCTCAGGGGCCAGGCAGGACAGCCCCAGGCCAGACGTGGCCCATGGGCTGTAGTTTGCCCACCCCGATCTAAACTGAAACAAATTGATGGAAATGTGTCTAGTCTGATTTTTGACAAGTCTCCGGATGCTTTGGACTGTCCAATTCTTGGCATTTTGTGTTCAGGTTTTTTTTATTTCAGAGAATAAACCCACATTGGTTTTGTGCGGATGTGAGAGTCATCCCCTTTGCTGACATCCATTTTGTCGAGGCAGCAATAACTGACATGTTTGAGATGTATGTACTAACTAGGGAAAATGTAGCCACAACTAACAGAGATTGTGCTTCCTGCATGGCTAAGTTTGCACAAGAGATTAAACTCAATCAGACATCATAGTTGCTATGTATTACTTATCTTGCTCATCTGATTAACCTTGCGTTGTCAGCTGCTACTTCTACAGAAGAAATGAAAGATGTGAAATCTTGCATCACTGGCTTTGGGTCCATTTTCAAGCATGCAAACAAGTTGAAGGCTTTGTTTTACACAGTGCGAGACAAGTGCAGAGCTGATTACCTACCCCTGTTATGCCACATCAGTGGATGAGCTTGTACTTTGCTGCCTGTCATGTAAATAGTGTGTGGACTGTGCTAATTTAGCTCCAAGATCATCCTAAATTTCTGGGTTCTAAATCAGAAGCTCTGAAGGGAGACTGGCAAATAACCAAAATGACTGACAGACTCTGCACACCATGGTAATGTTCATTGTTGAAAACACTGACACACATGGAAAACACTGGAGTTTTCTCTGAATACTACCAACATGTTGGCTAATACAGACATTTACCAGATCCTGACAACCAAAATCTCATCTGAATTGAGCACAAAAGCTTCAGGAGAAACATACTGCAAAAAAACGCCAGCTGCTTCTGGAAATCCTTCAGACCCTGGAACATGAGAAAAACCAAAAAGAGCATTCAAAACCTTCAGTGAGAAATGGGAAACAACCATAGCCTGTAATCTGAACCCCAATGTGTTTGGTGCTGAAGGTTCTTCTTGCATTGTCATTTAGGTGTTGCGCCCCTTTCTCAAGGTGAATTTGCAACAGACTACGACTGTTATGCCAGAATGTTTCAACCATTTGCCACTGAAGATCAAATTTCAAGTCTGAAAGGGGAATTTACTTACCTGAACATACCCAACTCTGACCATGTGAAACCGAATGTATTGGCTTTTTGGAACAGTCATCAATACACACTTCCCAACTTCAGCAAAGTGGCACGGTGAGCTTTGAGTGTACTCCTGGATCTACTGATGCAGAGCGCTTATTTTCAAAGTTTTCCACAACAGCAAGAGGCTCAACATGAGGGAAGATACTTTGAAGAAAATTATGTGAGCATATGCAAACCAGAATTTCTGGAAAAACTACTAGTTCAGAGACAAAAATTACTTTTGTACATAAAAAATGTCAATTATACTGTAGTAAAATGTGTATATTATGAAAAGTTTATTTATTTTTCCCCACCAATTTTTCTGATATTTTTCCCATTGTAAACCTAATTTCATCCCAGTTTTAATGTTTGGAAAATAACCACCAAAAAATTCCCCTCCTTTTAAAAAAAAAAAAAAAAACCCTGAAAACACAGAACGCTAATCATAATGCAGGTTGAATACTAAGTCAAATTGTAGGGGTAAGCATGTTACTTATTCGTAAATAACTGATTGCTCTTTCCCAGTTCTACATTAGAGATTTTTGCACTAGTTGGCATTACACTGTTGTTGGAATCTCAGTGTAAGCCTCCAGAATATAAGTGTAGCGGCAATATAAAACAAAGTGCATTAGTTGACTTACACACTGACTTGACAACTATGCACTAATCTCCCCAAAATCCAAAGCTCTGAGGCCTGAATTTCCTCTTCTAGTATTACAAAAAATATATATCTCCACTGACTTCTAGGGAGCAGGGCCGGCTCCAGGGTTTCCAGGGCAGCAAGGGGAAAAAAAATTTAAAAATAAAAAGCCACGATCGGTGGTAGTTCCACCATGCCACTTTCTTCTTCAGTGGCAGGTCCTTCCCTCCGAGAGGAACCAAGGGATGCACCGCTGAATTGCCACTGAAGAGGCAGACGTGCCGCCGCTTCCCCTTGCCCACCCCAAGCTCCTGCTTGCTGGGCTGATGCCTGGAGCCGGCCCTGCTAGGGAGTTATAGAATACATATTTACAGCAAATTCTTCAAAATGTTCAGACAGCACGGCACAAGAACCACACATTTATAACAATGAATTCTGAGAAACGATGCTACTACTGAATAACTTCCTCATGAGCTTACAATGTTAAATTCAGATGCTAGTGACACCATGGATAGAAAATATTAGTCTGAAGCACACTTTGTCTCTTGCCT
Source organism: Chelonoidis abingdonii (assembly GCF_003597395.2). Taxonomy (NCBI): domain Eukaryota; kingdom Metazoa; phylum Chordata; order Testudines; family Testudinidae; genus Chelonoidis; species Chelonoidis abingdonii. The sequence continues at coordinate 63,735,155 of NC_133774.1, read as the reverse complement.
CATGGCATTTTAACATCATATGCTGATTCTTGGTCATATAGCTTTAAAAGGCTTTGAAAACAAGGACCTAACAAAGATTTTTCAGGAAAAAAAAAGTTTAATTGCGATGCATGTTAATTAGACAAGATTCAAGAAGCAGTATTTACACAAGTAGTTTGGATATCTAAAGTAGCTAAAGGAGGACTTGCAATTTCACCAAATGCAAAACAGATCTCTCTTTTACTGGTCTGGCTGCAAAGTTAGCATATTCTTGTTTCAAAGTTTATTCCTTTTCTAATCAGTCGTCAAGCTCCAAACATAACATCAGGAACAGAAACTAAGATAAACCAAATGCAAATGTATTTGGCTAAGATATCTTACTACAGTGATTTATCCCAATGGGAGTATCTTGTGGTACATTTCCTCTTTTTGGTTTGACTATTTGAAGACAAAAGGTGACCACATTTGGGTTGGTGAAGCAGCAAAGAACAACATCTTTCACTGCACTGGGCCAAGTTGCGACTTGTCCTTATATGGGTGTTCCTGGGTAGGGCACAAGGGTAACAAGGAGTCTTTTCTGCTTGCGTGGGCTATTAAAGAGCTAGGCAGAATTGTAGCCTCTGCAGTCCGAGGAGCACAGAATCTGCAAAATCCATTTTTTCAGGGTCACACAATGTCCCAAATCACAACGAAGTATGGAGAGTGGGGAGATGGTGACACCCCCCTATCATAAGCATAATTCCTAATTCTGAACCTTAGAGTCCAAAATGTGGGTGCCTGCATGAAACCTCCAAGCTTAATTACCAACTTGGATCTTATAGCGCTGCCACCAGCCAAAAATTTCGTGTTTGGCTCACTTTGGTCTCCCCAAAACCTTCCCTGGGGGGACCCCAAGACTCAGATGCCCTAAGTCTTACCACAAAGCGAAATAACCCCCCTCCCCTTGTCTTCTCTTTACTTCCTCCCCAGGCTTCCCCTCCGTGGATTATCCTGGAAGATTACTGTACTTAAACTCCTTGAATTACAAAACAGAGAGGGCAATTTACCTTCCCCCTCCTTCTTTTTCCCCTCCCAGTCTTTCCCTGAGAGAGACCGTAATCCTGGCACAGGATTTCTATCCCCTAGAGCCTCACTTAGAAAAGAAAATCCAACAGGTTTTAAAAAGAAAGCTTTATATAAAAGAAAAAAAAGACATAAAAATGGTCTCTGTATCAAAGATAACAATATACAGGGTCAATTGCTTAAAAGAAAAATATGAATAAACAGCCTTATTCAAAAAGAAATACAATTTAAACACCAGCAACTACACACATGTAAATAAAAAAAAAACAATAAAAGCCTATTGTTTTTTCTACCTTTGTACTCACAACTTGGAAACTGAAGATTAGAAGCTTGAAGATAGAAAGATCCCTCTCATAGCCGAGACACAGACAAAAGAGCCACACAAAGGGACATACACCCAAACATTCCCTCCCTGAGCTTTTAAAAATCTGGTTTCCTGATTGGTCCCTCTGGTCAGGTGTTTGGTTCCCTTCGTTAACCCTTTACAGGTAAAAGAAACATTAACCCTTAGCTATCTGTTTATGACACCCCACACACACACTAGCCTGCAGGCCTCAGGCAGAATGCTTCCAGTGTCCACCTCCCCAGGCTGATGTGGTTTCTACCTTCCCCTTACTATGGGTTGGGCCTAAATGAGCATGACATTTATCACTGTACATATAGTACTTAAAAATGCAATTTAAGTAATTTGTAACAAACCCGTGTAACTCCCAGTGTCCTGAATGTCAAGGGGACGTTTTACTAAACAGTTGCTTTAAGGCTGCTGAGGCCTGTCTTGTAGGTATTTATCGATGCATAACCAAGTCTCTTGCTTTTATTATGATGAGAAAAATTGACATTTCATGAGTTGCCAAGAGACATGGAAACTGATCCCTATCTGTCAGAAATACTTCCTTTTGTAAATGTTGTCTCTTTTATCTAGGACAGCACTGTTTTGAATGCAAGAACAAACAACTTTATGCCCAATTATACATTCTCAGTACAGAGTTCCATATACGTTGCCACAATAGACCCTGATTGGTCAACGTCTTTACAATGATTTAGGAGAGAAAATGCCTCAGACATTCCATTTGGGTTGCAAGACCTCAGTTCTTGTGTTTAGATGAAAGAATTCCTTGTTCTAGATTCACAGGCAATAGAAATATGGAGGATGAAATCTTGCCCCCTACCACGGACTTTGATAGGAACAGGATTTCACCTGGAGCGTTCTACACTTTCAAAGTCTCCACTACTCACTTGTATCTTTGTGAAGTTACAATCTCCCACTTTCAAAAAATAGTTTGCCCAGCTTCCAAGCCTCTATGACAACGAAACAAAACACGCAATCCACTGGCTCACATCACAAATAAATGAACATACGTTACTAAATTAACATGCATACTTTCCCTTTCATCTAAAGAGAGCTGCCTGCATGCATCCTGCTCTCAAAAACGTCATCCTGGTTCTTGAGAGTAGCATCATCTCTGAGAAGCATCTCTCTGTAACTGGGTCATGGATAAAGAAACATGCACTGTAAAATAAAAGTTAAACATTCAAGGTCTATTTATTCTGGTTTTTACAATGTACCACCACCCCTGTGACACCTGGACAATTAAGGTTCTGGTACTAATCTTTAGTGCTCTCAACACACTTTATCTTAGAGACAATCCCTTCATTTATCATCCAACCATGCAGCAGAGCTAAAATGCTTAGTATTAGAAAAATCCTTCCATCATCTAGGCTCAGGAAGTTCTTCAGCACCTTGCTTAGGATACAGCATAATAAAAAAAAAATTTTATTAGATAAGGGAAAAGTTGAGCACTGGATTTAGAATCAGGTGATTTGGGTTCTATGTCTGGCTCTGCAACAGCTCTGCTGCGTAACCTTGAACAAAATCAATTAATCGGTCTGTGCTTTGGTTTCTTCATCTGTAACATGGTTATAAAAGGGATTTAGCACAGCAAAGGTTAATTCAGAAAGGAGGACACTATCCTTGTGGGCCACACTTTCTTTGTATGACAGTCATGGCCACAGTGCACTATGGCACCATTAAGGAGTTACTTGCACTGTACATAACACACACGAAAGTAGAGGACGCCATTACCTGCTAGAATCTGGACTTCATTCCTTAACTTTTGCAGTCTGAGATATTGCAGTGTGCTGCTGACTGAGTCAAATGAGCCTAGTCAAATTCTTCCCAACTTTTTCATTTGAAAACTAGGCAAGGAAAGTTGGTATCTAGTGAATAGAATTGGTTTAGTTACCATTCAAAGTAAATATTTCTGTTCTGTAGTTGGAAAGATGCAGGATGATGTACTTGCATCACAAGTATGATATTACTTTCCAGACTGTTAGTAACTGAGGATATTAGACAACATCTACTAAGGATAACCATTTTTAAATCAGCAGACTCAGATAACTTGCACCCAAGAAATCATAAAAGAGTTGGCTGAAGAGATCTCTGGCCTGCTATTAATTTTTAATAAATCTTGGAATACTGGGGTAATTTGAGGAACTGGAAGAGTGTTCGAGTTGTGCTCCTTACACTATTACCTGGGGAGTGGAGGGGGAGAGCAAACGCTGGTGGTGCCTGAGCCAGGACTATGCAGCTTTCTTTACCACTGCTGCTGCCTGGGTGTGGGATAAACAACATGCCAGGTGAGCCTGGGTACTAATTGAGTTGACTATGCCCTTTGTCTCTAAAGGGATCAGCACTAGGTTTGATGCTATTCAACAATTTCATCAATGATCTGGAAGTAAGTCAAATAATTGCTGATAGACTTTGTAGAGGACAATTATTGGTGGAAGTGGTAAATAATGGAGGAGGACAGCAGTCATAAGAAAGATCTGCATCACTTAGTAAGCTGAGTCCTTCAAACAAAATGCAATACAGGCACATGCAAAGTTATACATCTAGGAACAAGGATTGCAAGTCATACCTACAGAATAGCAGGGGCTATATTGTGGGAAACAGCAACTGAGAAAAGGATTTAGGGGTCACAGTAGACAAGCAACTTAGCATGAACTCTGAATATGATGCTGTAGCATTATGGACTAATGAGATCCTTGGATGTACAAGCAGGGGAATAGCAAGCAGTGAATAGGAAAGTGATTCTACCAACATATATGGCATTGAGATTGATACTGGAATAGTGCATCAGTTCTGGTATCCACCCTTTAAAAAGGATGTCAAAAACTGGAGTGCGTGCAGTTTAGTTTATCAAAAAGATTGAGAGTTGACTTGATTACAGGGTACAAGTACCTTCGTGGGGATAAAATACTGCATCCTAAATTGCTCTTTAATCTAGCTGAGACAAGGATAATAAGAACCAAAAGCTGGAAGCTGAAGCCAGATAAATTCAAATTAGAAATCAGGCATAATTTTTTCCACAGAGAAGCAGATTAACCACTGGAACAAGTCACCAAGGGAAGTGATTGGAGACTTCACGAGAGGGAGAATCAAAACTGGATGCCTTTCTGGAAGGTCAATCACAACTTACTGGGCCAGGATAACTGGATGAAATTTAATGGCCTGTAAGGAGGTAAGACTAAATGATCAAGTGTTGTCTTCCAGCTTTAAAAATCTAGGAAAACAATTCAAAACCATACACTAATGAGGTGATATAGTAGTTACAAAAAAAAGAGAGCAATTTGTATTTAAATACTTTATTTTCATTTCACAAAAGCCACAGTGTTTGCAGTATACATGCCTTTTCATCAGTGCCAGTTATATGCAAACAAGTTTATCTGAAATATAAAGAAAATAAGCTCCCCACCCCATACAAACGGAACAAAACAGATCTGCACATGTGTATGCATTATACATATATATACACACACACTATTTCAAACCCACTCCCCCCCCACCACCACCTAAAAGCAAGTATTGTACAACCTGGAATTTCACCACACAAAGCTCACATGTGATTGTACGTTGTACTTGTATTTTAAGTATTTTAGAAATATACAAGCGTTCTCCCTTTACAAGTCCTTATAGTATTTAACTTTTCCAAAATAATTTGAAAGGTATCATTCTTCAGGACTATTTAACTTTATAAAGACTGGAATATAGGACTCTTGTCTGACTGCAAGTTTAGCAGTAGTTTGATGCAATTTGCTCTCAAAATACTCTACTCCCTAATTCGTTGAATAGAAAATATTATTGATCTTTAATAAGAATCCAAATTTTAATGCATTTAAATCCATTCAAGCTCCTATCTTTTCTCAATATTTTACTGCAATTTGCTAAATGCCACCATAGTCAACTCAAAAAAAGATGCCTGATCAAAACTAAGTTATCACAAATAAAAGTCTGTGTTTCTACTTTAGCGGCAGGTTTAAACTGAAAAACTAGATGTTTAAATTCTTTAGCAATATAATCTAAGAGTTTAATGTGGTAAATTACATCTTTTTGAAAACTTTCCAGGAATCATGTGAATCCATGCCTCATTAAAAAAAAACAACTAAATCTTCCAACATTTAGTGGCATCTTAATTAAAAAAAACCAATAAAATAATATAAAAGTAAGTTTACTCAAGCATTTTCTTTTCTACAGTATAGCCAAATCTGAGAGAACAAACATTTACTATGTGATGGAGTGAATTAACTACATGAAACCTGATTCAGAAATATACAAAGAAAGGCAAAATACAAGCCTAGATGCATAAAATGCATACAAAAGTGTATGGTTAATGAGGCAGCGTTGTTTTAAATTTCAGAGTGCAATGAAAGATAACATCTTCCAGCGGAGGGGAAGACCAATCTGTTGGAAAAGGAATGTTCCGTCTAATATAGAAGAGGTAAAAGATATACCATCATAAAGCAGAATTCACTTCAAGGATCAGACTTCCTGCAGCATATGGTCACTAAAAAACCCCAACACAATGAAGGCCATTACTATGTTCCTTAAAGCATTACTTTTACAATGCATGTCCAACATAAAATGCCTCAAACGTTGCAAGATGCAGTGAGCAGGTGAAATGTAAATATTTCTATGGCAAAAACCATCTCTTTGGCCAGGTACAAAATTAATATCACTCCTAGAGTAAAAGTGAGCTCTTCAGATTGACAATGCTGTTCTGGAAAAGGTGCAGGTGTTTTATGAAAGCAGGGTTTTATAAACTAAAATTTAGAGTAGGTTCAATTCAATAGTGATGAAGTACCTACTATGACATGCATCATTGCTTATGGAAGCATATGCAACATATACTTCTGTACTGAGTTACTGGAAGATGTCAGATTGTGTAAATGCTGAAGTACAATTCTATATGCAACATACTTTCAATTCATGAAGGAATCCACAGTGCATATCCAAATTTGGAAAATTGTAATATCTTCAATTTCCATGTTATCACGGTGCCCCTACAGTTTGCATCAGAGGAAGGCTGCTCTAGCGACTGGTATTTTCAGCTTTCCCACGAACAGGCAGGTGAACATTTGGAAGATGAGCATGTGCTTGCAGAAATTAGCTCAATGACTGGGATGGAGAGATATATCCAAGAGAGCAAACTAAGGTTTGAAACAGGTGACCAAGAATTTGAGTTATAGTATCTCTCTCAGAATTTGAGTTACTTTGTTAATGTGAAGGGGGACAAGGTTGGGAGTGCAACTTGAATATTGTGCGTGTGGTTTAATATATAAAAATGAAACCCTCTGGACTACTACAAATTGCCACCCTACTCAAAGGGTGTGGGGAGTGGGAAACAAAGTATCATTGACCTCCAAAAGAACATGAATAGCACTAACACCTCTAGCCTAAAGAATTAAAAAAACAGCAGATATAGAACAGGAGTTTTACTGTCCCACTGCAAAAAAGTATGGCCGCCTTTTATTCCAATCTCCAGGTAGAATATGACCTTGCATGTCACTGTAATATAATCCATAATACAGAAACCATTGCTACAATCAGATCAAAACAGCCACATATGATCCATTTCAGGCTCCTTCTCTCCTCACAGCCTGATCTGTTCCATACTGTGGAGTAAATTTAAGAAGCCAAAAAACTCATGAATGACAAAGTAAATGCAGCATTTAGCATTAATTAAATGAATTTGCAATTTTAATAAAATCAAAGATACATCAGCATGCAGACTGCTCTGTTTTCCAGGGATAAAGCTAAAAAACCTCATTCTTTAGCATATTTTTCCCCTATTAGGCTAATTTTACATGTGAAACGTCAAAGAAAATAAGACAATGGCCCAAGACTTACATAGCCTCTTGTTCTATAACGTTTGCCTGTAAACTATTATGGAATCGTAACAAGAAGTGTTTTGCTACAATGTGTGTGTTTCTTTTGACTGGAAGACAAAAGAACTGGTAAGATCCACTCATTTAATGTAAAACATGCCTTGTGTCTTGATCCTTAGCCATGCCAATTCTCCTCAATTCCCACTGAGCTCTGGAATAGATGAGGGTTCTTAGTGCTTTTCAGTATCAAGGCTTGATCCAACTCTTACTGAAGTCAAGGAAAAGCTTCTCATTGAAGTCAATAGGAGTTGGCTCCCAAGTACATACTATGCACTCCAGAGAAGGACAAGTGATATTGAAAACATGAATCATGTTCAAAAAAGGTGAAAAACTCAGCTCACTGAGTGGCAAAATGAAACAATCCTTGGGGGTTTTTTTGTTCTCTTTTTGGTTTTTTTTTTGAGTGGGGGGGTGTTTTTTTTTGGTTTTTAAAGCCGTGATTTTCCAAACTCTGTTTTTCAGTTTTTACTATATTTTGCACTCTAAAATGGAAGTGTGTGGTATTTCCTAATACAGACTACATTACCAGTAACATGTTTAAGCTCAATAGTAGAACATACTTAAAATCCCAGAGCTCAAATTGAGGAGATTATTATTAGTTCTCACTCTACAAAGTTTGATATCCATCATCTTTGCTGTTGTCAATGGAGAAAAAATTTAAAAGACCGGGGAAATAGAAAAAGGAAAAAAATACATGGTACAAACACACAGAGAAAAATATACAGAGATGTAACTAACACATTAACTGGGAGCGGGGAAAAATATCACTGCGCAATGCAGTTAATACAAGTGATTTAAGAACGCAATGAATTAGAATTACATCTAATTCAATTACTGAGGATGAGTACAAATCCACTTTCAGTGCATGCAAAATGCATTCATTTCCACTTGCTGACAGGGTTTTTTGCGCACTCATGAGGAGTAACATTCCTTTTCAAGGTTAGAACTGCAGAACTCATTTTTAAAGTAAACTACTGGCAAATTGAGGAAATTTTTCCTCAAACTTTTGTCAGAGAAGCACAAAATATGGAAATGAAACTGCATAGTTCAAATGATTTAGTACATACCTACTGATGAAAAGCCAACAAAAATACTATAATTTTCCCTGGGTAGTTTTCACTAATCACCTACCTACCTCTCTTGCACATTACTATCACAATTTCCAGGTGAAAGTCATTATAAATTTTAAAAACCAGAACCTGTATTAACATGGTGACAAATTCAAAGTGAAACCTGATTATGACTGAAAGTAGTCTCCCCACCTTTTGAAGAAAATTTTTCTCAGGGCTTCTTTCTGCACAAAATTTGCACTGGTTTAACTTAAATCCATTTAATTAACTGATGCAACTTGTTTGTTTGGATTCTCTTACATTGGTTTAAAACTTGTTATATCAGTTTGGCTGTACAGGAAAGTTTTCTGATGCAAACTAATGTGATGTTCGCCAGCTTTAAACAGGCATAAGAATATTCACACATTCTCTCTTTCCACCACTTTAACTAAACAGGTATAAAAATAATCTCTTTAGTTAAGGAGGTACAACTCTGTTTACACCAGGCCTCTAAAAGGGCCTTAAATGTGAATTGCTTTAGAAAAAAGGCACACTGTATTGTGGCTATCCTGCCTTTTAGCCTATCATGCCGGATTTTAGGGCACTTGTTCTCAGAAAAAAAGTTTTAGGCTTTGTCCCCAATAATTGTTGCACGATACCATCCAAATACAGACAAAAAGTTCCCCATTGCTGTGTTACACCAAGCAAGCATTACAGAGTAAGCAGTGTACACAAATCATACCAGTGATACTGAAAAATTAAGTGAAGAATATAAAGACCCAAAGAAAATGCTTGGCACACATGTACCTAATGCAGGCCCTCCGCAAAGATGAATGGTGAAAAGGATCAGTAGTCAATCAGGGGTCAGTCCACCATCAGAACTAGAGCAACTTCCTATGGCATTTTGGCATGGGGTGGAGGGGCACTGTTGCTCAGACATCAACAAAACAATATTAATAAATACAGTCTGGCAATTGAACGTTTGACCCTTAAAAGTGCCTAATGAGTTAGGAGCACACTCCTCACTAACTTTCAGTGGGTCATGTGCTCCCAAGTCACTGAGATGCTTCTGAAAATCTCCCCCCTCCTAAAACATTCATATTTGCTATTTGGCTGTGTTTTCTTTTCATACAGTATCAGTAGCACCTGGCCACTTAATAGACAAAGATACATATAATAATGATAGCTATATATTCTTATGTTTTTAGAACGTCTAGAAAAAACATTTTGATCATCAAAAGCTAAACCCAAAGCTACCAACCATTTTGCATAAAGAACACTGATTAGCCAGCGCTCTGCAAAAAAAAAGCATCTCTCATGACAGTTTTTTCCTTTGTTGCTCTCTTTTTCAATACTTACCCAGTGTTGAGAACAATAGGACAGGATTTCAAATGACAGGATGTTTCAAATATAAAATTACTGTACTTATTAGTTATTTATGCAGCTGTTTGGTCTATAAATGAACACAGTTCCAGAATAAATAAATATCTACATCTGGCCCACAAATGACCAAAAGAAAAACAAACTTAGGTGAGATGTGCCCTGAGCTAACTAGAACCCCTAATAGTGCAAACAATGTTGCAGCGATGCCTGGTTTCACCCTGGCCTTTGCAAAAGCAACAGTTCACAAGCTCTCTTAATGTCTAACACACACACACAGGCATTGTGTTCTCTACAGACATTGCTGCAGAGTCACTAAGTTCCTCTCCATCCACTTAATATTCAGCTGAATTGTCTCAATAGCCTCTTTGACACAGCGAAGTTGAGAAATCTTCTCTGACTTGGACTCAAAGAAAGTTTTAACCTGCAGAGTAAAGAAAATGTGCATTTCAGGCTGAGAAATGTAGGCAGTTTCCAAGTTAAGAGTGTGCCACCTGCCTGCCCTCCACCCCCTGCACAAAGCACCAATCATCCACATTCACACAGTTGGCAAATTGCATAAGAGGGCTGCTGAAAATCTGGAGTGATTACAGCTCATGGGAACTGCAGCAATGATCTGTGTAGCTTCAATAAAATTCAACAAGAAATTCCGTATATTTGATGGAATCCCCTACCTTTCACTCAAAGCACAATCAAGTTGTAGTCGTACAGCACTCAGAAATAAACTAGCTTTTTAGAGAAGGATTCTGTTCTTGTGATAAATGGGATTGCTTGAAATTATTCTCTCTTTGGTACACTGAAAAGCCATTTATCACTGGGGCATTTGACACAACAAAGTATGTAAATGCTAAAGCATATGAAAATAAATTCTGTGTACAGGTGAGATTTGCACACATTATGCATGCATGTATGTTTTTACTTGGGCAACTTTAAAGATTTTGACCTTTAACCCTTTCCCCAGAAGTTGACCATCTACAGAAGAAGCTATAGTGGCTTCTATGCCACCTTCTACCTAGTAAGCTACTGGAGTAGAAGGTGTGGGTGAGGAAAACGGGGAGACAGCTGTGGCACCTCAGCAACTGGCTGATTCTCAACTGCCAGAATGACCTCTTAGGGCTGCTGATAGCCAAAGTAAAATGCAGCGACCTTTCGGCTGCTCTATCATACACCAGAGACCTGGATAGGGTCAACGGTTCTGGAATCAGAAAGACAAAGCCACCTTTGGCTCAGTCTCCTACTGGATGCTCGAGTCATGGCCTGCTAGGTTCATACAATCTGAGCCAAATTATCTCTAATATGAGTGATAGCCACAGACTTTTTATGTAACCTTGGCAAGTCACTTCTCTGACTATTTTCCCATGTGTAGAATAGGGATACTAATAGTTATACACTATTGAAAAAGGATCTTTAAATCTATGGTGAAATGCACTATGTACATGCCAGGTATGTTATCAATAGCAAGTGCACACAATTTTTTTGGGAGAAGCCAACATTTAGGAAATAGTACTTTACACCACCAACCTCAAGTAGATGGGCCTCTGTTGAAAACTGAAAGGTTGACACAGTAACTATATTCTGGATAGCAAATGACCCCAAGTGGAACCTGAAATATGGAAGAAAAAATAAGGAAGAAAAGGTAACGTGTGGTAACCAGTTGATAAACCAAATGCACTTCGCATACGTTTTAAAAAGAAGACTTCAAGCAACAAAGGGTAAAATTTGAAAATTACTTAATTGCTTTTTGTTTTGATTTGTTTTTTTTGAAAAAGTGAATTTTTTGATACTGATCACCACATTGAGTTAATCTATCATACAGTAATACAATTTTTGGGGGGGGGGAACAGCTTAAAGTTGTAACACTTCCAACAAGCTGTCATGTTCCAAGAAAAGCAAGTATATTTCTGAAGATGGGTTCCCCACACACCCACACGAACTTTCAGTGTCTCCAAAAGGAAAAACACCTTTTTCCAATCTGTTTCAAAGCATGCTGAGAGACCACTGTAGGTGCAAGATATTATTCACCATGGAATGAAGAACAATACATGCACCATTCTAAAGTTTCATATCACTGTCCCTTTAATAAGGACAGGCTAATATTTTCTGAAACAAGCAACTGACGTGTGAGCCTAAGTCTCTAGGGGTGACAAACAACAATGGAAATTAACTACCTAAACCATTTTTGGGGGGGAAAAAAATGGGACTTGGGAACTTTTCAAAATTTTATTCCAAGTTAGCTCAGTCTCTTATTTTGCGGTGGAAAAAATGCATGCACACAAATGCTGCACCTAACACTTCATGCTAGTAATTAATTTAATAATTAAAGACCAAACAAACAATCTTACTTCCGTATAAGCTTTTCCCAGTTCTCTTTGACAAAGTCCCAGGCCAACAAGTGCCCAGGCAGACTTTGGCTGACAGTTGTTATGATATGTGAGAGTTCCTGTGCCCTGATGAGGTCTCCCTCCAGGCTTGTTTGCATTAACCTAAGAGACAAAACAGATCCAGCCAACTCAAAACTACTGTACAAACATTTCACAGCTAGACTGCAGTGGCTCTCATAGGTTACTTAGCCAATTAGAACAGAGTATATGGTAGGTCAGAGGCTACTTACAGATATACTTTCTTATCTTTTACAGATATCTTAAGAAACTAGATGTAGTCAACTACCAGAGCCAATACTGTAAATTTCATTATTTACCTTTGGTTTCCAAATGCCACACATGGGGCCCAATCCCATGAAATATAGAACAGGTTCAACGCCCATGAGTCATTTAATTCCCATCAAAGTGCCAGGGGCTCAGTGACTTTTGCATGGTCATAAGAGGAAACAAAATTCACTGGTAATCATGAGAAACTACACTAGTCCCACAGCACAGCAGTCATCGAAACCTTCCACAGTCTCTGCTACACCTTCCAGACAGACATCTGTATGTTCACGGACCACTCAGAGAATGGCTGTAGGTGTTGGAGATAAGGTCCCTCTTAGTTTCTGCATAAAGCAAGTTCAAGATTTCATCCACACAGCAAGCAAATGTTATCTGAACTCTTGGTTCTTTGTTATGAAATAGGCCCGTACTTTGAAGGCTTCACAGGATTTCTAATCTAAAGCAACTCCACATTGATCTTCCAAGAGTGTAAAGCTTTCAAGCTTGATTCTCCTCTTACTATACATTCCAAGTAGTGTAACTACACTGAATTCTAGGGAGTTTCTAATGATTTCCACCAGCATAAGTGAGCAGAGTATCAGGACCGCTGCATTTGATTATATGGAATCCTGTTCCTGATGTGTTGGGGTGTAGAGGGGTGGTCACCTCCTATGGCCCTGAAAGGGTTACAGCCAGCCCTGTGAGAGGGCTGGGGCTGCGAGCCAAAGACTAGACTGATGGGGAAGGCAGCCACAGCTAGGGCCACGCCCCATCAGACCACAGCTGGACCTATAAAAGAGTGTGGGCCACGAGCTCAGACACTCCCTCTCTAGCTTCTGAGAAAGAAGGACCTGACTGTTTGGGAGCCAAGAAGGGTACCTGAGGTGGAGCAGTGCTGGGGAAGGGCAGAGGGAGCTGGGGAGCTCCAACTTGATAAAACCCCAAGCTGCAGGCCTTGGTGAAGGCCTATGAAAGGGTACTTGGGTTTACAGACTGCAGTCCACCCCAGTGAGCGGGGGCTAGATGGTGACTGGCAGTAGCCACTGAGGCAAGGTGGGGATAGAGGGTTGGGGGTTCCCCTGGGTGGGGAGATCCAGATTGTGGGTTGCTGAGGTGGGCAGAACTCCCAGGTGCAGGAGGGACACAGGGGCCAGTGGCAGGCAAGACATCAGCTGGCAGAGGGCGCTCTGGAGCTGGAAAAGAGCTAATTCCCTGGACAACCAGCAGGAGGTGCCACATCGGTGAGGCATTGCCTTGCTACAGCTACATTTTGCTTTAATAAGCAGAAGCCTACTAAAAGAAAGTCTTCCTAGCACTATGTTTAGCCAATGTAAGAAAACCAGTGAGTCAGTTATTTTAAATGTTGAGGCAAAAATCCACATTTCCAAAGAAGCTGGGTTTTTGGTTTTTTTTTTTGTTTTTTTAAGTTTATACATGACATAATATTTTGAGAGACACAAGAACAGTGAGGTTAAAAAAAAAAAAATCTTGTATTGGACCAGTTTCTGTTGGTGAAAGATACAAGCTTTTGAGCTGAAGAAGAGGTCTGTGAGGCTTGAAGACTTGTCTCTTTCCCCAACAGAAGTTGGTCCAATAAAAAATACCTCACTTCCCCTCCCCCCCAGCCCCCATTGTCTCTCACATATTCTGGGAACACCACAGCTACACCACCACAATCTTTTGGCATTTTTTACCAGATCAGTTTTCTAACATCTTCTGTGCTGGCTAGAGCTTCAAGCATTTTGTGCTTCTCAGCTTCAGAAACTGAAGATGTGTACATGCTTAGAAGGAACTCCCAACCATCATCAGTTTTTGCTCCTGCTGCGAATACAGTCTTCATAACATCAGTAGGCAGACTATAAAAAGGTTACAAAACAAGAACAGACCTGTATGAAACAGTAGGGAAGAAATCACCACATAAAAGCTTTAGGCAAATAGCACAAGTGATGTCTTTTGCTAGAGCACTTAATTTGGTAGTAACAGTAGTTTTGTAGGACCAGATTAATTCATTTCCAGAGAGACATCACTCAGATTCTAGGCAACTGGGGACGGCTGAGCTACAGAATACATGGAATCATAGTTAATCATGCAAAAGGCTCAGACACACTATGATACAAAATCCACAATGACTCTCAGCAGAGTAAGTTCTGGAAGGTGAGAAGGTTAACTATGCAAGAACAGCTACAATGTGCTACCATCTGAATTTTTAAGCTGTAAACCCAAGTGAGAATTATCTAGTAGGCATAGCAGTCACATTCAACACTGTGGATACAAAGTTCTAATTTCTAAAATATAGTTCCTCTTGTTTTATGCCATGCTATATTCAAAAGAAATGCTATAAAAACTGCTGAATGAACCATAGCCTCTGTACTTCAGTGGCCAAGACTAATTAAGATCTTTCTTCTAAACAAATGTGGAGAAGCGACAAATACATAAACAGAATATGCTCAGATTAGTTTGTGCTTTACCTCTTTGTGCCATTGGAAGCCTTCCATTCGTTAAATAGCTTGGTGGCAGTGGTGCTACAGTTTCCCAAGTGATGGGAGCAGGCAAAGGCTAGCACAGTAGACCGGAACTCTCGTTCCGATAAGGTCCCATTATCAGTCCAAGTCTGTTGATCAATTTTGCTTCCAAGTAGCTTTTCAACTTTGCCCTAGATGGTGAAAGACAGTAAGCAATACCAAGACACATTTAATTGCTCAGAGAGGAATTCACAAGCAAGATAAAGAACTAATTTAAGGGTGTAAGATTGTGTAGACCACCCCCTATTTAAGCTACTCCCAATTAGACTACCATACACATAGCTAGTAGGTGTAAATAGATTTAAGCAGACTCTCTGCATCTGAATGTTAGGCCTCTAGTCCCAATCTGGATGAAACTGTCAGGTTCCAGACATACTAGTCAGATTCAAGAACTTTTGAAACAGCAGACTCGGGTGTTTTCTCCCATTTCTGCAGCAGAAGAGGACCTGGATTTTAAAGAGTTTATTACTGAATATCTATTGCAGTAGTACATTAAGAGCCCCAGTCATGGCCCAGGACCCCCACTGTGCTAGGTACCATACACAGAACAAGAAAACGGTCCCTGCCTCAGAGTAATTAACAAACCTTTATTACTCAGGGCAGACTGACAGAATAGCCTTACAAACATAAGGCAAGCCAATGAGATTCCTGAATGTTGGTCCATCAGAGTCTGACCAGAGAACGCAGTTGTGAATCGATCTTATGGGAAAATATTTCAAACACTGATATGGAGAAGAGGAAGACGTACCACTACTCTTGCTGCAAGATTCGGCATTCCTCTTTTTTCTACGAGGTCATAGATGAGACTCAGTTGGAACAGAGCTTGACTGATTGGTGCAGTGTGGTTCTCTTTCACTAGGTAATCAAGCAGATGAAAGGCCTTCAACAGAGACACCTTTCCTATACTAAAAAGGTCAAAGAACATAAAAAGAATTAAAATGGATTCAAAACAGACTTTCTGGCTAAAATGGAATCTTAAGGATGGCATCTACCTTTGTACAAGACTCCTAATTAAAAAAAAGAGAGCTATATCACGAGCTGGAAGCAAATGGAAGTAAAAATATATAAAGTGTTACTGTTTGTGTAACAGAACAATGATGGCAACAATCATGCCTTTGATTAAGGGGCGGAATTAAAATAAGGTGAAGCACGGTGGTAACTGAAAGTAAGTGAAATTACTCAGATTAAGGAAGAGGCTGTCACAGAAAGGCTACCCAGAGTTCTCAGCTTCATTCCAGCTGCAGAGCCAACAGAGGGGTACATAAATGTTTTAATGGCTCTCTCTCATTATGTCAGAAGCAACTAGTTTACTCGTGCTCAAGCACAACAGGTACTTTTCCTTTGATAGGACAAAAATCACATGGCATTTCTCTCAGACTTAAAGAACATGTTGTCCTCAATGCCAACAGAACTAGCAGTCCTTTACAATACAAAGGGATGAATGACGGCACTAAATGAATGGAGATCAACATCTGATGTTTTATCATTGAAACTTCAGCATCAATGATAGCGGATACTGAATAAAAGTATCTTTAAAGCATTCTTCCTCACAATGTTCTTAAGTGCAATCCTTTGTCTTGCACAAACTTAAAATTAAAAAAGCTATACTTCCTCCCAATACCAAGAATTACCCCACAAGACTGAAGATATTGTTGATCAGGTGAGCTCGGTCTTTGGGACTCAGAGCAGCGGGATCTGTCCTCAGCAGGTTAATGAGAGTATTCCAGTCATCTTCAGCGTAGTGCACTATATAGTACCCATTCATGTCCACATTGAACTTTACCCACTTCACCTCCTCCTGAAGTTCAATGGTAGCTAGTTGAGATAGAGAGAGAGAGAAGGGTAGAGACACCCACACAGTTATGCTGTTAATACTGAACATTTAAAAAACCTATTTTCTAATGCTGAGAGTTTAGAGTACTAAATGGTTTGGGCCCAGCTTACTCAGGAGATTATTTCTCTTTCCATCTATACTATTGCAGAGATGGAATCTGAGCTGGAAGCTCCCTGGTCATAAAAAGGAGCAGCAGTCAGCATGGTGTTCTGTGTGAAGGCCCCTAAACTCTGGATTGTTTGCCCCTTCTATTTGGGCTAATCAAAATAACCGGGCCACTATTTTCCACTAGTTACTGTGCATTCCTACAGAGTTCAATGGATCTGAATTACAACTAAGAATCTAAATAAGTCAGGAGACAGAAGGTGAATTTTAGCATCAAGGTCGTAATGTAGAGGAGGAGAGGGAATCCAGTTACAACAGATGAGCCCTTGCAACCAAGAAGCAGATTAGAAGGGAGAAACCCTCTTTTTAAAGATTTATTTGGAGTATGGGTTGAACTGAGGGCAGAGTTTATCCCACTGGAGATAAAAGGTGGCAATTTCAAAGTTGTGAATAGCACAAATGTGACAAGACTGAATAAAATCCAATAGTTTTAGACTAGATTTGTGCTTTCCGATTTGGCAATACTGGCTGTGACCCATCCCTCAGGTATATTCGATAGCAGACTGACTTACCTAATTAAATATTAACTGTAACTTTTTTGAGAACAGTTATCCTAGGCTAAAATCAGTGGTAAAATTTTACCATTAAAGTTTTAGGTTCAAGGGTAAAAGAAAAAAGATGTTCCTGCTGGTGTGTGTTTGTGGTAAGCCTCTTCTTCCCAAATTTGGACCTTAGCGTCCAAAATCTGGGGGCTTAGCATGAACTCCCCCAAGCTTATTACCGGCTTGGATCTGATACCGCTGCCACCAATTAGGATTCAGAGCTTCTGATAGCTCCAGGGTCTCCCCAAACCTTTCCCTGGGGGACCCCCAAGACCCAGAAACCCTGAGCCTCCCACCAAAGGGAAAACATTTATGACAGTGTTAATATGGTAAGACAACCAAAATCCAGGTTGTCATGACATTTGAAACACACTGGTTTCCATACTTGCAGGAAACCAGCTTCTCATTATTATAATTTACCTGTGTGGGAGGAAGAAGGAGCGAGCTAGCACATTAGGTGGATTCACAGGAGTAGAGACGACCTAACACTGTCAGGAAGTAAAGGCCAATCTCAGAGCCATATTATTTAATGTATTTCATTTGCTCAATCAATCATGTATTACCATAAAGGATGGCTCACATCTCTAGGACCATATCAGCTGCCATTTTGAACATACCAGGCAAACTCAGCATGCACTGCAATGCAACTGATGCAACTGTGTATGACATATCACAATGCAATGGAAACAAACATCACTGACTAATATGAAGCTTTCCTAGTAATCTTTCTGTCTAAAAATGAGGTGATTCAGAGCAGGAGTTCACCAGCTGAATCTTCTCAAAATAAAAAGAACAAAACCTTTGCAAGTGTATTTCCACATCAAGCAGGTAGCGGTGGCAGGGAAGAACATAAATAGGAATTTTTAGGACAGTAAGTCTTGAAAATCTAATAAGAAATTAAGCAGATTCAAAAGCAGAGGTTTGCGCTCGCTCTCTTTCTCAGTCACACTCACATACAACCCCCACACCTCCACCTCTTTGGTTCAGTCTCCCAAAAAACCCACCCACATAATAAATCTCTCTCTAGAGCTCAGTCATTATTTGAGTGAACATCACATGTCTGTGCCTCACAATGCTCAACACTATGTGAAAGACAGGACAGGATCAAGTCACAAGTCAGTAAAGATCACAGAATTATATCTGTGACATGGTGAGATATGTCTATCAAATTATTGATTCCATTTTGTATTATGTGCTGAACACAAATCTAAACCTTACCCAAGGGCAGCTTACTGTGTGGCTTTCCAGACAGTACCCTGCCCAGAAAGATGCTGACAACTTCTTGAAGAACTCTCATTGAGAAGCTGTCAAGATGGCAATCACTGTCCATCAAATCTGATGGTCTCAACTGCTGACCCACCACCCATGAAATAATGGTTTTTCTGCACAGGAGCCCAGGGGGATAGGGGCTGGAGTCTCTCAGTCGGGCACCCAGCAAAGAGACAGACTCTAGTTAAGGGGGGCGGGGGGAGCAGAAAACTTGCAGGATGGGCTCTACCTGGTCTGAAAGCTGACAAACCTTGGACTGTCAGAAGAGCTGAGATCATAATGGGGGAGAGGGCAACTCAGGACTTCTACTTTGTTTTCAAGAGTTTCAACAAAAAACTCTTGAACGCATTAAGAGTAAAGTCACAGTGGTTGACAAATTCCTTTGCTAAAACTATGTTACTTGTTTTCCTACCACATTGTCCCCAAAAGGGTTAAACTAGAAGCACATACATTCTAGATGAGGTTCTGGGGAGCATGTGTATGCGATTGGGAAGGGCTGTCGGTCCCAGGAGGTCTCAAACCCTCATTCAGGGCTCTAAGACAGCTGAGTGGTGGCACTCTACATCTCAAAGAAGGGTGTAAATCCAGGACCTAGCTAGAGCTGGTCAGAAAAAGCTTTGATGGGCCAATTTTCCACCTGCAAATGCAATTCCATAAAAATCTAAATGCTTTGCAAAATCACATCAATTTTGCCAAAAATTTTGTTTAGCTGGACATTCAAATAAAAAATGCCAATAATGTCAAACTGTCTCATTTGGCATATTTGGAATGAAACTTTTTTTTTTTTTAAATGATCTTTAAATTTCACAGTGTTTATAATTTGTATTACATAATGTATTTTTTTTTTTTTTTAAAGAAGTTTTGCTTGGACTCAATGGACTTTTTCCCCCCAGAATTTTCTTTTGGAGATTTTGAAGTCTTCAAGTTTTGTTATGGCTTGAAAAAGCCAAATTTCAAAATCTTGAAATCCTTTGTGAAGAATAATTTCTATTCTCTCCCGGATCTACAACATGCTCTATCATCCCAGAACACTAAACTTTTGACACTAAACTTGGAGGAGTGGTAGATACGCTGGAGGGTAAGGATAGGATACAGAGGGACCTAGACAAATTAGAGGACTGGGCCAAAAGAAATCTGATGAGGTTCAAAAAGGACAAGTGCAGAGTCCTGCACTTAGGACGGAAGAATCCCATTCACTGTTACAGACTAGTGACCGAGTGGCTAGGAAGCAGTTCTGCAGAAAAGGACCTACAGGTTACAGTGGGCGAGAAGCTGGATATGAGTCAGTGTGCCCTTGTTGCCAAGGAGGCTAACAGCATTTTGGGCTGTATAAGTAGGTGCATTGCCAGCAAAATCGAGGGATGTGATCATTCCCCTCTATTCGACATTGGTGAGGCCTCATCTGGAGTCCAGATCTGGGCCCCACACCATAAGAAGGATGTAGAAAAATTGGAAAAAGCAGCAGAGGGCAACAAAAATGATTAGGGGGCTGGAGCACATGACTTATGAGGAGAGGCTGAGAGAACTGGGATTGTTTAGTCTGCAGAAGAGAAGCATGAGGGGGGATTTCATAGCTGCTTTCAACTACCTGAAAGGGGGTTCCAAAAAGAATGGATCTAGACTGTTCTCAGTGGTACCTGATGACAGAACAAGGAGGAATGGTCTCAAGTTGCAGTGGGGGAGGTTTAGGTTGGATATTAAGAAAAAAAAACTTTTTCACTAGGAGAGTGGTGAAGCACTGGAATGGGTTACCTAAGGAGGTGGAAGAATCTCCTTCCTTAGAGGTTTTTTAAGGTCAGACTTGACAAAGCCCTGGCTGGCATGATTTAGTTGGGAATTGGTCCTGCTTTGAGCAGGGGGTTGGAGGTCCCTTCCAACCCTAATATTCTATGATTCTATGAACTAGAAACAGTGGCTAGGCTACTTAGACCCAAATGGCCTGGAAACACATAGGACCCTGCAATTGGATCCATTTGTAACAGACTTGTGACCACAGAGTGAGATATGGAGACAGAGATTGTAACCTTAAAAACAGAAACGCCAAACTCCAAACCATGGACAAATAGCATCTTGGAACAAAAGATATAAACACACTACTAAACTATAGACAAATCTAGAGACCAATTACAGAACAGTTTATTATTTAAGAGGATTACCTAACCTTTCTGAAAAAGAAAATGTCACAGAATTGAAAGCCATCACCGATGCTATATACCTACACTGACTAATTATACAAATAAGCCTTCTAGAAGAGGAGGCAGTTAGAAAAAAAGACCGAAAATAAATCTTGCTAAAATGAGCAACCCAGACTTGTCTGACAGTGCAGTCAGTATTTCAGAGGGCTGCCTGGAGAAAAATACTGAAGAGAGAGAGAGAGTGTCTTAGTTGAAAAGTTCCATGGTGTAAAGTCAGGATAGCCGTGGAGACCAGGCAGTGGGGGAATAAGACAGCTGCAAGATA
Organism: Chelonoidis abingdonii; assembly: GCF_003597395.2. Taxonomy (NCBI): domain Eukaryota; kingdom Metazoa; phylum Chordata; order Testudines; family Testudinidae; genus Chelonoidis; species Chelonoidis abingdonii. The sequence continues at coordinate 63,714,023 of NC_133774.1, read as the reverse complement.
ATGGTAATATGATGTTACCAGAGAGAATGGAATGCAGGCAGACAGGCAAGCGGTGCAAAACTAGAGGAGAGTCACTGTTTAAAGATTCTACACAGATCTCACATATGGGATTCCCCTCCCTCCAGTTCCTGAAGTGACCTGGGGACATATATGACGAAAAAAGGCATTGACAGCAATAACTATTCTTTGTTTATCAATGAACACTGAGGCTATCTGACTATTTACTTGACTAATGGGTCTGACAATGTGAAGAACATGCACACAAGTTAACACCTTGGTTTTCTCACAGATTATTGGGCTGTAACTTTTCAGCCAACATCTCAAATAGCAGAGGTCCAGAAACAATTAAATGAGATTTTGTAAATCAATTGTGAAAATTTAATTTAAAAAAAAATCATTATCTGCTTAAACTACTGTACTTTTAACAGTCATTTTATGGAAAATGATCACATTATACCAAAATAGCTATAAAGGTTTCAAGATCGGCATTAAGGATTCAACTTCAATTTTGTATGGTTTATTTGAAGCAACAGAGATGGAGGAGACATTTTTACACAGTATGTCATCATGAAATGTGTCAGATAATGAGTGTAATGGATAGGGGGAGGGATCAGTATGATATTAGGATTAAAGGCATTTTAAAAGATCAAATTGTCAGCTGGTGTACAGTAAATCAGCAAAGATCCACTGATGTCCCTGTCTTACATCAATGCTGGCCAAGTATTTTTAGTACAATACTGAGTAACAATCACTTTCATCATTAACAAGAAAGTTAATCCAGCCCTCTGTACAGATTAGCACCTAGGGACTCAAAATGGCCACTGCAGCAAAGAAAAGGTGGGGAGAATGTGGGAAGGTTCCAAGTTCTAGACTGCCATACTCTGGAACATTAAAAAAAGTGTTCTAACAAAGTAATTATTTTATGCCACAGAACAAAAAGTAAATAATATTATCAGAGGGGGAAATACACCTCATCAGAGTCATGTTGGCTGTGTCAATCTACCAGGGCTGATTCCCTTAAGTACAGAGTGCTCAGAGCCCACTCTACTTCCTCAAGGCCCCTCTCCCAAACCTGGCAGCTTGCAAAAAGACTAAGTCCTGTTTACTCCCTGTATTGTCATGATGAATTAATACACTCCTGACATCACTGCCACTGAATGCTAAGTACTCCAGGCATGCTCAGCACCATTGGTTCCTAACCATATTCTTATGTGATAAAGCCAGCCTAAAGCAACCATGCCTACAAAAAAGTGATTAAAATTACACTATTCTCTGTTCCCTATGGTATCATTCCGAGTTATATTCTCATCTGAAATTACTTTATACCATGCACGCCCTTGGCCTCAAACCCTACTCAGGTGTGTGCAAACAAAGGCTGATCCACAAAACTGAAGTAACCTGCTTTCACTGTACATCCGAGCTACAGAGGCTTCAAGTCACTTACCTGACTTCTGGTCCAGTAAATATGCATAAGGACAGAAGAAAGAGCTGCAATTGCTAGTAATGTAGGAGAGAGGAATATGCCACAGATAACTGTAAGAGAAAAATTATATTTTTTCAGACTTATACAGTAGTCTAGCTTTATGTAACAGGTCACATCCAATACAAATCAGTTGTGCTATTTGTCTTGCTTTTTTTTTTTTTTTTAAACTGCTTTAACATATTATGGCATTTCAACAAAATAATGTTAAGAGATCTATTATATGCCCCCCATCATTACACTAACCGAGTAATTGTCAAACCATTTTTAATCACATCTCCTCTGTTCCTCACCTTACACATGGAGAACTAAGGCACAGAAATATTAAGCCACTTGTCCAAAAAAATTGAAGTAAATCTGTGGCAGTGCCACAAACTGACCTTGAGGCACTTCAGTCCCAGTCTAGCGTTTTACTCACAAGACAACCTTCCTCTCTGAAGTTTTACAGTTTTGTATGGGATTTATGTAAAAAGTAAAAGGACACTGGTCATGTCCCAAATCCCTCTAACAGAGCACAAGCAGTTATACAAGCCAAGAATTCAAGATAATCCCATACTAGAAGAGTAAATAATATCCTCATCTTCCAATTAGGGCTGTCGATTAAGTCACAGTTAACTCGCAATTATTTTTTTTGAGTTAATCGCAGTTTTAATCACATTGTTAAATAGAATACCAAGTGAAATTTATTAAATTTTTGATGTTTTCAACATTTTCATATATAATTGATTTCAATTACAACAAAGAACACAGAGTTTACACTGCTCACTTTGAAATATTTTTTATTGTGCAAATAAATATAATTTGCCTCATACAAATACCAAGTGCAATCTCTTCATGAAAGTGCAATTTACAAATCTAGATTTTTTCATTTTATTACATAATTGTACTCAAAAACAAAATACTGTAAAACTTTAGAGTTTACAAGTCGTCTCAGTCCTACTTCTTGTTCAACCAATTGCTAAGAGAAATAAGTTTGTTTACATTTACAGGAGATAATGTTGCCCACTTCTTAATTACAATGTCACCAGAAAGTGAGAACAAATGTTCTCATGGGACTTTTGTAGCTGGCACTATCAGGTGTTTATGTGCCAGATATGCTAAACATTCGTCTGCTCCTTCATGCTTTGGCCACCATTCCAGAGGACACGCTTCCATGCTGATACTGCTTGTTAAAAAAAAAAAAAAACGAAAAAATGCATTAATTAAATTTGTGACTGAACTCCTTGGGAGAGAACTGTATGTCTACAGCTCTGTTTTACCCGCATTGTGCTATATATTTCATGTTATAGAAGTCTCAAATGATGACCCAGCATGTTTTCGTTTTAAGAACACTTTCACTGCAGATTTGACAAAACACAAAAGGTACCAATGTGAGATTTCTAAAAATAGCTACAGCACTCAACCTAAGGTTTAAGAATCTGAAGTGCCTTCCAAATTCTGAGAGGGATGAGATGTGGAGCATGCTTTCAGAAGTCTTAAAAGAGCAACACTCCAATGCGGAAACTACAGAACCCAAACCACCAAAAAAAGAAAAATCAATCTTCTGCTGGTGGCATCTGACTTAGATGATGCAAATGAACATGTGTTGGTTCTCACTGCTTTAGATCGTTATCAACAAGAACCCATCAACAAAATGGACACGTGTTCTCTGGAATGGTGACTGAAGCATGAAGGGATATTTAGCACATCTGACATGTAAATATCTTGCGACGCTGGCTACAACAGTGCCATGAGAATGCCTGTTCGCACTTTCAGGTGACATTGTGAACAAGAAGTGGGCAGCATTATCTCCTGCAAATGTAAACAAACTTGTTCGTCTGAGCGATTGACTGAACAAGAAATAGGACTGTGTGGACTTGTAGGCTCTAAAGTTTTACATTGTTTTATTTTTGAATGCAGTTTATTTTTGTACATAATTCTACATTTTTAAGTTCAACTTTCATGATAAAGAGTACTTGTAATGGGGGAATTGAAAAATAGTATTTATTTTGTTTTTCCAGTGAAAATATTTAATAAAAATATAAAGTGAGCACTGTACTCTTTGTATTCTGTTTTGTAACTGAAATCAATATATTTGAAAATGTAGAAAACATCCACAAATAATGGTATTCTATTATTGTTTAACAGCGCAATTAATAGTATAATTTTATCTAGGGCAAACCCACGGAGGGGAGGGAAAATGGGTTGTACACCAATTTCCACACAAATCACTATAAATTATTCACCTGAAAAGTCATCCTTCAAGACTATTCACCTAAGTGTAACTCCAAAGGGACATCCATGGAAAACCCAGGAAGACAGATGTACGAAACCCACCTTCCAATCCTCATAAAGACAAGTGGTCTTTTAGGGCCTAATTTTGTGTGATGTGAAGTGCCCCCAACTCCACATTAAATTTCAACTGTGGTAGAGAAAACCAAAGTTTGCAGTCTGAGAATGTTCTTGTCTTGTTACACAACAAGGATAAAGTGCCTGGTAATAGAGTACATTTGACAAATTGATTTTTGCAGTTATCCGTTGCTTCGTATTTGCACAGTATCTAACCACCCATAAAAAAAGATGTTTATTGCCATGTATTCCTCCACTACTATGAATATTATTCCTAAACAAGGAATCTTTAGCTATTAACTGACACACACAAATGCTAATTTATGGTCAGTCTTAACCTTTGTAAGGGGGAGAGCTTCCTTATCCACAGTCTATACTGTCCTCTATCAGCACTCAGCCTGCAGATTTGGCCTGGTAGGAAAATGTGCAGGTTCCAGAAGAAAAAGTTTCCCGATCCTTTAGACACCACCAGCATTCCTCTGCAGAATGCTACTTCATTTGCTAACTCCTCATCTACCTTCTATCTCATCACCATATACCCATCCTTTATGTGCCCCAACTACTTGAGCTTGAAGATTAAACACTGCAACTACTTGAAAAAAATGTTTGTTTTTTTTTTACTTTACATAATCCTGACTGTTGTATGATTAACTCCAGTGCACAACAGGACAAGCCAATTAAAAGCATCAGAAAAATGAATCAATAAAATTTAAGTTATGATGAACTCTGTTCCGAGAAAAAGCAATGTAAGGTCTATTTCAATTGCTGAGCTGGAAGCAGACAGGGACTCTTATTTTTCAAGGCAGATAATAAAATACCTCTGTGTGTACTGCTCTCTCTCACTTCATTTATAACTACCTGCTCTTTAGAGAAAACTACTGGAGCTCTGAATGTGTCAAAGTGCAAAGAATATGCGCTTTGAAGACAGTTAAATTGCATGAAAGTAAAAGGTAAATATTTTCTGAGTGCTGAGGGAGAATAACCTTGCATCTGACGTCCAATTTTCTGATTCCACACTGCGCAAGAACCTCTCCTGCTGGACATAGAGACTCTTTCCTTTTCTTTTAACAGTTACTAAGGGAAATCCCTTCTGCAGAATCCAGGTTTTCATTAGTTTTTTTACATCTAGTGTTCCGTTTGTGATCTGTAAAACACAAAGATATTCACTTTCAACAGGACGATAATGGGTATTGTTCATTTCTTTGTCAAATTCTATCCTCAGCTTACCACACAAGAGTCATCTTGAAACTAGTGCCAATGTAAGTAGCAGGTTAAGCCCCTGTGCAGAATTATTCTGTATTGGCTTGCCAATTTTGTTAGCAGTCACTGAGGTGAACAAGTGTTTTATCTTCTTGAATGGAAGAGATCCAAGCAACAGCCAAATAAAGGGAAACATGGGAATGCCAAGCAGGCTAAAGTAGGATGTGGATGGAGGAAAACAGAGCAAGTAACTTATGGATTAATTTAAGGGGAACGGGGGTGCTGTGTGTATGCACCGGGGTCAGCCTACCTGAAACAAATTGCAGGACCAGGCTCTAAAGGAAAAAGTAAGTTTATCACTATTCAAATCACCTATATTACTTGCTATTCTGTCCAGCTCTCTCTTCTTCAGCGGTCCTCACTGTCCATCTGAAATTCGAGTTATTGGTCTAGGCCTACAAGGATCTGCACATCCTACACTTATGGAAGAGTCCCATAGAATTGAATAGGAATTAATAATTCTATTGAGTTTTTAACTTAAGGGAAATAATTCTGTGTAAAAAGCTTTTGTTAAAATTTCTAGAGAAAGCTCATCATTCGTTCTTAAATTATTTACTTTTTAATTGATTAGGGGTTGACGCCAAAAGGGCATTTCCCAGCTCCTTCTCATTTCATTCACCCTCTCTTCCTCCCACCCCCACCCTAGTTGACAAAACTCCCCCTTATGCTCTTCTGTGTCCTTCCTACACTTGTAAACCTTCTCTGGTCCAGTCTGCCCACTCTCCACTTTCTTCTCCTCAAAATACACTTTAGCCAAGAGACCTATTAATCCTAGTCCACCAGCGAAGTGCTTGTTTAATTAAACAAAGAAAACATCATGGAACTAACAATGCTCGTTACCACCATCAATCTTCTTGCTTTCTTACATCCCATCTCCTTTGTTTCTGTGTTGTTTGCTTAGATTGCAAGCCATATAGGGCAGGGATCAAGTCTTCCTGCATGTCTGTACAGTATCTTGATGGTCTATAGTGTCTAGGCACCATGCTAGCCAATGTAAATTCTGTGCCATTGAAGCCCCCCGCCCAGTTCCAGAAAATCACTGAAGTGTAAGTAATGCTCTTAAAAATTAATATCTGAATTTTTTAGCATGCTAATACTGATCTATGTTCTTATCTGGCTTCTATCACTACAGCATCTCTTAAATCCAATAAAAGCAGGAAGGACTCCAACAAGGGAAATCATTTCTGTCCTCCCACAGGAAGTGACTGAAAAGTTTATTTTCAGTTTCTTTTAAATGCTTTAAAAAGAACCTCCTCTTCTCCTTTACCCCAGTTCTTGAGGCTATAGTAGGAAGCTGGAAGAAAGAAATGGATTTTCCATTTTGCTCTAAAGACAATGATTTTATGATCAAAAGGAAACCAGATTTTATGGTTGAGATTTTCAGAAGTACTCAGCTTTGGCCTAACTGCTCCCACTGAAATAAATGGAGAGAGTTAGGTCATTGCTGAGTATTTTTAAAAGCCCAACCCAGGAAGTATCATTGGAGGAACAGAGATTCAAGGTTTTCTTCTGTACAAGGGCCCAAATCCTACAGATGTTTAAGCACATGAGTAATTTTATTCATCTGTCTAGTCCACACTGACATCAGTGAGACTACTCATGTGGGTGAAATTATGCGTATGCTTAACTGTCTGTAGGCTCAAGGACTATAGTTTAACACTAGCACTATGATAGTTATGGTTCTGAATAACTTCCCCATTCCACTTATGCACTCTTTTTAAAATAACACGGGGAGGGCTAGCAAGTTTGGCAGGCTCTCTTCTAGGCACAAGTGTTGCTCATTTATGTTTGTGCATCTCCGCACAGAATTTTGGAATGAGTGACCATGAGCAGAGTGACTGACAAACCAGGTCTTTTCAATATATGACCTTATTTAGCAGCACTAATATAAGGAAATAGAAAATGTCTTTGATTTTCACATCTCATTATAGTCCATCATGCAAAAAACAAAACTAAGAATATCCAAGATGGTTACCTCATTCATGCTATCCCATAAATCATCGCTCTGGGTGGATCTGTAGCTGTGATTATGCAAATAATTCTCAATCCCAGCTTGAAAACTATCATGTCTGATATACTTCTTCAGCATCAACAAAAGGGAAGCTCCCTAAAAAAAAAAAAAAAAAAAAAAGTCTGTAAGGGGAAAAACGTTTAAGAACCTGATTCAGGAGAAGCATGTACAGATTACAAGACTGTCAGTACCACTGGCTTTAGGCGAGAATAATTGAAATTCCGTCCCAGGGAGTTTAGTCTGAATGCAATTATTTTGAAAGTGTAAGTTGCTTAGGAAAAAGGTTTACAGATTTAAAAAAAAACAAAATTAAAAAAAAAATCCAATCAAGTTTCACTGACATTAAACTTAGTTTGAAAGAAAGACTTTCTAATTAGTACCATGTGAAAGAAACGGTGTTCTAGTGGATGCATTGTCCATGGTTGTCAGATTTCATTAATAATACTGTTTAGTGCTGTACCTCACCATCCTTGTTGGTATTAAATACTAATACGTAAGCAACTACACAAGAATGACACAGCCAAACAGCAAGCACAAAAGAAAGCGAGATACGTCAGTAAGTTAAAACAGAGACGAGAAATGCCAACAAGTATATTTACAGATGATGCCTGTTTAAAAGCTTGAAAAGCACATGAAAATATTTTGTAAAATAAGCCTTTCAAACTGCTAAGTCTGCACAGAGCTGAATATTATTTTTAGATCTGTTTCCATCAGTGAAGTCATGGAGCAATTTAAGTCTGTGGACAGACCTAGGGTTTAACTCAGTTGAACACTAGGATCCTCCATGGAAACATTCCTACATCACAGCAAAACACAGTCAATAAATGGCCCAAGGATAAACTGATTGCAGCTAAGGTGACACTGACTCTGAATAGTTTATGTACGTCACAAAACATACCGAAACATACATTTGGGAAAGAATAAAGAAAACTGAAAGACCTTCAGCGAACTCGAGCTATTTAACATTTGTGCCTTGTCTACACTGGCAAGTTTCTGCGCAGCAAAGAAGCTTTTTGCATTGTAACTCCCAAGATGTTCATCCTGCCAAGCCACTTAGTGTGCAGAAACTGCACAGTTGCACTGTTGTAAAAAAGCCACCCCGATGAGAAGTGTACAGCTTTCTGCATCAGGGCTACAGTGCCGCAGTGCCAGCGTAGACACTCTGGTCCATTACAGCGCTTCAGTTGGCCTCCGGGAGGTGTCCCACAATGCCTGTTCTCACCTCTCTAGTCATCAGTTTGACCTCTATTGCCCTGCCCTCAGGTGACCAACCGTGAGCCCCACCCCTTAAATTCCTTGGAAATTTTGAAAGCCCCCTTCCTGTTTGCTTGGTGACACGTGCAATGGTCTCAGTGCATCTTTCCAGGTAACCATGCCTGCTCCATGCACCAGGCGATACCCTGCTTGGAGCAATGCCGAGCTGCAGGACTGTAGGGATACTAAAGAAGGTTTATATTAGACATGGTTTATACGAAAAATTATTTATTGTTAAAAATGATTTAATGTTAATTAATACTTTATAACTAAAGGTTTATATTAGAAATAAATGTGATTCCCCAGATTTAGCCTCTAACCTGCAAGCCACCAGCTGTGTCTGTGTGAAGCGCTCACAGAAATACTTGGATAAAACTTGTTAAAGTGTTGACTCTAGTGCCCTTCGCTAAGTGAACACTTTTAATCGCTACAAAACCCCACTCTGTAAATTCTTTTTCTCTCAACTTTATGCCTCTTTTAGTTAAAAACAGGGAGTCCACACTCCAAAGTAAAGAGACAGTAAATTAAATGTAATTAAATAAAGAGGATGTGAATGAATGCCTAGGTAAATGATGAATGCATTGTTAGATACCAGCCCATGAAAAATTCAGTGTCGGCCAAGTGCAATGAATCAACCAGGACCCCGAGCGAACTAATCCACCCCAAGCACCTACAAAACATTACAGAATGCAGCCAACACCTGCTGATTAATCTGCAACCAAGCAAGGAAAACTCCTAATAACATAAGAAAAAATCCCTATAAAACGACTGCTGAGGACACGACTTGAGTCTATGTTTCTCTCACTCCAGAGCATCGTGCACCTACCCGGACTTCAACCTCCACTCTTGGTGTACAGGTAACTGGCATATTCTGTCCACAAGCACACTTTAGTTGGTAACTATAATATCTATACAAACTTGTAGAATGATGTGTGAATGATAATATGTGTATATGTATATATAAATATATGAAGTCACACAAGCAGCTTGCACAGAGTGCCATCAATGCGCGCATAATACCAAAGTCGATGAACATCTTAATCCCACTACAGTTGACTGCATGCAAAGGCTTAACCCCCTCAGCCAGATAATCACAAGGACTGGATACAGGTACAATCAGGAGTGAAACTACCATCAGCCACCTCCTCTACGATGGATGACATCAAGCTGATGCTAAGAAAATATGAGACACACTCGCTATCGCACTCCACGAAACGCGAATCTAACATGTGAGGATATCGATGTCATTCGGACTGAGAAGTGCCGATGGTAGAGTTAGGAAGAAGTCGAAGGCAGTGTAGCTGATCTGATGGGGTGAACTACACAGCGGGCCACATCACATCAACAGATCAAGCTACAATACACTCGGGTCCCACAGTCACATGGAAAACCAACGATGAGGATCAAAGGAAACACTACATCTAGAGTATCCCAAGAGCATAAAGACATGATCCTGAGAGCCAGCTCGAGTGCGAGAAAACAAGAATCCAACGCCATCAACAGATAATGGCCCGCATCAGATCCCCGAGACCCTGCCAGTAATATGGCTGTGCCAAAAGGAGACATGGTATACTGCCAGTGAGACCCGGAAGCGCATCACAAAGACTAGCATGCACGAGGTCCACTCCAAGCCAACACCCACAGAGACTGTATACCGACCGGAGAAGAAGGCGGGTGGGCTTGGTGAGCGTCAATAGCCCACTGCCCCGGATTGAAATCCAGAACATCCAGATACATCAGTAAATGGCCCCAAGAATAGCTGCTAGAGAAATGCTGAGGCAGAGCAGACATGAGGAGACGCAGCAGAAGAACGTGCCATGCACACGTACAAGACTCTGTAAATGGGATTACCATACTGACAAATAGCTGAGGTGCTGAACATTGGGAAATCCTACAGTGGCTGAAAGAGCTGACTAAAAGACAGACTGACGACTGATCATAGTGGCACAGGAACACACTAGCACAAACACATGAGAGCAGGGGACTACCATCACACTAAGAGGACCCAAGGTGCAAACTATGTGCAAGAAAGCCTCAGAGAACAGTATCAGATCTATCATATGCAGGAATGTAAATGCAGGAGGATACAGCTAACACTGAACGGACATACCAAGTGCTGCATTGTGTACTAGGAACCTGCACAGCTAGTATGGGCTAACCCATTCCCAAACCCAATGGATCCAGAGAGGTGGAACCAGCTAGAAGGTTGTGGAGAATAGACGGCAATTTCGTGGAAACCAGCGCGAATACTCGGCAAGGTTACACAGCGATACATCTTAATCAATCAGACATCGTGGTAAGACAACGGGTGCATAGATATAGGTCAACGTGCCAATGAAACTATGTCAGAGATTAATGCAGCACAAGAAGAAAATATGAAGCTGGAGAATACCAGGGCATGAAGAGAAACCAGAGAGGATGTGAAAATGAAGGCCAAAGTCTCCAGTGTGGTAGGAGCACTCGGGGCTGTGACTCCTAAGCTGGGTGAGTGGCTCCAACAGATCCCAGGAACAACATCAGAGATCTCTGTCCAGAAGAGTGCAGTGCTAGGAGCAGCTAAGACACTGCGCAGAACCCTCAAACTCCCAGGCCTCTGGTAGAGGACCCGAGGTTGAGGAAGACACATACCACCCATAGGGTGAGAGGGGAATTTTATATATATATATATAATCATAGGAATAAGTAGCCAAACAACATTGTTTGCTGTTATCTTTTATTTTATTATGGTATTTACAATAAATGTGACAAATGTCTTGTCCCCTTTAATAAGATCCTGCTAGTTTTTATTGGTATAACAGGCCCGCATCAGCATTTGGGGAGAGGCGGCCATCCAGTCCCAGCTGCGCTCCAGCCATAGGAATTATGATGCCTACAGACAGATTTCATGATGCACAACAGAAAGGGACCATGACCGGGACACACTGTAGTGCAGGGTCAAAGAGAAGGAGCTGCACAACGCCTACCACAAGGTTCAGAAGGTAAAACGCAGCTCCGGTGCTGTGCCCACAAGCTGCTGGCTCTACAAAGAGGTGGACATGATACTCGGTGACAACTCCACCTCCACCGCGGAGGCCCTTGTGGATACTTTGGTGGCTCGTGTGCCAGACGAGAGTAGACAGAGCCAGGAGGAGGAAAACTTGGATGAGAATGTGGAGGCGGACCCAGAGGCAGAGGATGACTTGGATGTCAGAGATGCATGCAGCCAAGCGCTCTTCCCTACCCTGGGTGAGGCTAGCCAGTCACAGCTGTTGGAGCTTGGCGAAGCACAAACAGGAAAGGAGGCCTCTGGTAAGCGGCTTTGATTTTGGGAATCACTGAAGCGAGTTGTGGGCAGGAGGGTTGGAGAAAGCAGACTTGTCTCTGTATGATGCGTGTACCACTACATGCCTAGTCTGAGCAGTTTAACAGGGTGTTGATTGACTCCCTCACTTCACGGGAATCTCCCTCAGATCTCCACGATAATCTAATGGAGATACTGGGAAATCCGCTGCTGCAGGTTCTTTGGCAGAGCTGCTTTGTTTCTTGCTCCATTAATGGCAACTTTCCCATGCCACTCTGCCATCACTGTGTGTGTGTGGGGAAACCATTGCTGCACACAGGCAAGCCGCATAAGGGCCAGGGTGGAAGCTGCAGTCTTGGAGAAGACCCTCCCTTGACTCCCTGCTCACCCTCAGCAGCAAGATATCTTCCATGATGAACACAGCCTGTGGAAAATGTGGGGACAGGAATGATTATAAGGGCCCCCCTATACTGCTGGCTCTCCCCAAGAGCCGCATGCCCAGTCTACAGCAGGTCCTGGAACATTAGCTTCCCCTACCTCTGTGGTTACTCACCATTTTGGGAGTCTTGTGGCTCATGTCTGCTTGCGTGAGGTCAGCCCGTTAGTGATCGTGCCTTGTGTTAGTGATGGTGGTTGTATTTTAAATCACTGAATCAGTGGTCTCCATGTTGCAAACAAACAATACTGCTTCTGTAAAATGTTGCATTTTGGCTTCACAGATGAGATCTTGGGAGCCCAGCCTCCCCCTTTGTTATTGCTGGCTGAACAGGTGTACAGAATTAGAAAGCGGCCACAAAGAACTAAGGAGGACTTTCTGCGCGAGGCCATGATGCATGCCACAGCCGAAAAACAGGAATTGTAGGAGTGGCAGGACAGCAGGAAGAGAGAGACCCAAAGGAGAATGCGGCGCGCCAGAACGAAGCCATGGAGCAACTCCTTAAATGTTACGAAGCATCAAGCAAATGTGCTCCAGGCACTACTAGTACTGCAAACCGAGCAGCTCCACGCCTACCCTCCCCTGCAGCCGCTGTCCCAAAACGCGCCATCATGCACACGCACACCCCAGACACCACCACCACACTCTTATCAACCTTCTGGCTCCAGTCTGTACCCGCTTCATTCCACTCCTGCCCTGCAGACTCCCAGTACCCACTACACTCAACACCCATCCCTCTGCAATGTAGGCCTGCTGAAGTATAGTACCCACTGCACTGTACTCCAAAGAAGGTTGGATATGATACCTAGACATACACAAATCTTTAACAGTCCTAGGACCCCAACTCCTCCTGGTACTCTCCCTTCCCCATCCCCCTCAGTGCTGATATGTTCTTTTTGCTTGGCTCTCTCTCTCTTCCGGTTGTTTATTAATAAAAAGAATTGTTTTGGTTTTAAAGCACCTCTTTATTCCATTAATTGAAAGCAAACAGAGCCCTGAAAAGTAACAGGCAATTTTCTTAAACCTTCATAGTGCATCTTCAGCACCAATCACAATCACCTCCTAGCATTACAAGCACTGCACTTCTGAGCATAGCAACAAATACTGGTGGCTTTCAGCTTCAAATTCCTGCCCCAAAGCATCCCTGATCCTTATGGCCCAGTGCTGCACCCCTCTAATAGCCCTGGTCTCTGGCTGTTCAAATTCAGTCTCCAGGTGCTAAGCCTCAGCAGTCCAGCCCTGAGTGAAGCTTTCACCCTTCTCTTCACAAATATTATGGAGTGTACAGCACACAGCTATAAGCGTAGGAAAATTGTCATCAGCCAGGTTCAGCCTCCCATATAGGCAGCGCCAGCAGGCCTTTAAAATGGCAAAAAGCACACAGTCATTCTGCACTTGCTCAGCCTGTTGTTGAAATGCTCCTTCCTGCTGTCAAAGTGCCCCATGTATGGCTTCATAAGCCATGACATTAAGGGGTAGGCAAGGTCTCAGGGGATCACAATGGGCATCTTCTGGTCTGGGAAGAAAGTCCCTGATTGCAGCTTCCTGAACAGGCCAGTGTTCAAAAAGGTGTGTGCACCATGCACCTTTCCAGACCAGCCTGTGTTACTGTCAGTGAAATACCCACAGTGATCCACAAGTACCTGGAGAACCATTGAGAAATACCCCTTGCAAGTAATGTACTTGGTAGCAAAGTGGTCTGGTGTCAGAATTGGAATGTGCGTGCCAGCTATAGCCCATCCGCAGTTTGCCCATTTGTGCAAAGCCATCCACAATGTCACATGTTGCCCAGTCACGGTCTTTCAGAACAGGATGCAATTAAATGACCCGGCACACTTCCATCAATATGAGTCCAACGGTTGACTTTCCCACTCTGAACTGGTTAGCGACCAATAGATAGCAGTCTGGAGTAGCCAGCTTCCACAGTGCAGTCACCACATGCCTCTCCCATGGCAGGGCAGCTCTCATTCTCATGTCCTTGTGCCGCAAGGCTGGGGTGAGCTCATTACACACAGTCCCAGGAATGTGGCTTTCCTCATCCAAAAAGTTCTGCAGCCACTGTTCGTCATCCCAGACGTGCATGATGATGTGATCCCATCACTCAGTGCTTGTTTCCCAAGCCCAAATGTGGCGTTCCACTGTGGTCAGCACCTCCATGAATGCCACAAGCAATCCCATGTCGAAGCAACTACACATGGTGAGATCAATGTCAAACTGCTCTTGTCTTTGTAGTTTAAGGAGGAACTCCACTGCCACTCGTGACATGTTAGTCAGAGCGAGCTACATATTGGTCAACAGTGCTGGATCCATTCCTGCTGCCCAAAGAGGCAGAGCAGAGCGCGCAGTACACAAACCATTGAAAGGTAGTGTCAAATGCAGATGGAAGCACAGAGATTGCTGGGATGCGAAGCAATGAATCACGGGGCATTGAGACAGGACCCAGGATGTCCCACAAGCCCCTCTGCCTTCCCACTACTCTTAGTGGCAGAAGATGATGATGCACTGTGGGATAGCTGCCCAGAGTGTACCACTCCAAATATTGCTGCCAGTGCAGAAATGTGAACATGCTATTGCTCAGGCAGCTGATAGTGGGAACACTCAACAGCGGTTTACCTTCAGCACTCTCTGAGTGAGCGATGCTGTAACTGGGCCAATGTAGACCTACCCTCAATTGTAAACTAGGATCCTTCATGGAAACATTCCTACATCACAGCAAAACCCAGTCAATAAATGGCCCAAGGATAGACAGATTGCAGCTAAAGTGACACTGACCTTGAATAGTTTAATTATGTACATCACACTGTTAGTATTAAAAAAAAAAAACATACACTGGAGAAAGAAGAAAACAAAGACCTCTGGGGCACTCCAGCTACTTAACATTTGTGAGACATCATAAGTGCTGCTCTTAACAAATTCTAAAATATTCATGCAAAATTAAGGAAGACATCTTCAGAGAATTTAAAGGCTTGAGCTATCTGAACTGCAGGAGTCATTTACTACAAAGCTTTATAAACACTGGCAATCTTCACTTCTTTGCATGCATGCATTTGTGCTTTAGATTTGGCTTTATTTGCTCATTTTCTCATTAATTAGTGTAATGTGTCTCCAGCAAACAGTTTGTTCCACTAGCATTTTCTTGTTTTTAGGAAGTATTCAGATAACCTGGTTGCCTAGAAGTTTGTACTCCCAACTTCCTGTAAGAGACCAAGGCTCAGTGTCTGATTCTGGTCTCCTTGTACTCCTTAGAGTGGGAGCAGGACAGAGAAGCTTCCCTCTGGGGCCAGTATAGCCAATGGTTAGGTAGGGCTTTGATGACCAGTAGGCACCTGGCCAGGGGCCTACATCCTGCCCTCGAGGTACATTTCAACACTGGTATCCATAGGGGTTCCCCCGATGGCCTTCATAGTCTCTCTGGCAAAGTCAAAAAGGGAAAGGAAGAGCCATACTCTGAGGCATCAGAGGCCTGGAACTCTGGCAACATGGGGGTGCCAGTTTTGGATGGAGCCAGGAGACAATCATATTCAATCATAGCCCAGCTAAGTAGACTGCACCATTGGCTGCACAAGGGTCGGTGCCACTGGTAGTCGGTCCTGGTGTGGGAACTGGTAATGGAATGCTCATGTAGCTTGATGTCAAGCGTGGTGATAGCCTCCATGGGACAACCTGTGGGGTCAACTATGCTGGTACCAAGGAAGGGCCCAGTACTGAAGGGTCTTGCACTGCCTCCAGTACAATGTCCCCAGCAGCCCCAGAGGGGGTGTCTCCAGGTGCCAGGCTGAGACTTCGACCATACATTCCAACTGTGGACCAAATGCGGGCGCCGGCCTCACAAAGTCCTGGATGAGCAGCGCGGATGGGACCCACATGCTGAGGAGGTCCACCGCAGGCTGGTGCGCAGACAACTCTTGAACCGTTGGTACCAAACTCAACAGACACCCAGAGGCCAGAACCAGAGTTGACAGTATGGTATGTCCACCCTCCCATCCTGTATCAAGGGAGGGTCAGAAACACCTGCACCATCGGGCATGCTGGAGCCAGCACTAAGCCAGTCCGTGCTCCTCTTAGGGGAGGCGAAAAAGTCACCTCAGGACCTGGAGTGTCCCTGATCAGCTTCATGGGACCTCTTACTTGGTGCTGACAATGGAGAACGACTCCTGTGCCTCTTCAGCGACAACCCAGTACCAGAACAGGTAGCAGACATTCTCTCCGAGCCAGAGGGCAATCTGCAGCCCGAGGAAGGCCTCGGTACTGGGCGAGCCCTCATGGCTCAGCTCATCCTCATGGCTGCTTTAAATAAAAGGTCCCATGCCACCTGAGTCCATCTGCTGCTCTTTTAAGAAGAGGAGCAGCACTCCTTTAGATGGGCTTTGCCCAGAAAAAGCAAGAACCACATGTGGGGGTCGCTTTCGGGGTATTGCCCCTCCACACAAAGGGCAATGCTTGAACCCACTGAGGGCATCACCAGAGAGCACTACCACTAAACAAAAAACACTACACTAGCTACTTATTACTAATTATCAACTATATACAACAACTAGGCTAAGGGGGAAACAAACAAACAAAAACACCACACCACAAGCCAGAAGTCACAAGTTTGTAAATAAACACCATTGCCCAGAGCTTCAGCTCCAGCTGACAGATGGTAAGAAGCAACTGAAGGAGGTTTGGGTGACACAGCCTTATATAGCCAGGGAGGGGGCTACAGTCATGAGGCACAAGCGCCATCCCTTTATGGATACTGCTAGATCTCTGGCATACACTCACCTACTTAGAATACTCATCTGTATCTACTTGAAGAACTAAACTTACCAGGGCAAGAATAAATCAAAGTTATTCAGTGCAATACTGAATATTTCATATTCAATATTTAGGGCCTGATCCAGAGTCCACTAAAGTCATTAGGAATCTTTCCATGAACTCCATGAATAGGTTTTAGATCAGGCCATTAAACCATAGGATTTAAATGTGAAGTAAACCACTCTTAAAACCACATTTGTCTCTCTGAAAATATTCAGAGTTAAAAATTGGATTCTGTGTGAAAGATTGGATCAACTGCAGTTTTCAGCTTTCCTATTGATTTCCCAACAGCCCCTTAAAAGTAATCTCTTTATTGAGGCATGTACAATAATCATCTGGAGCGCCAATCCAACGTTCAGGTGCTATTTGGCAGTGCAAAGCTCCTGTCATCACACATCTTAGGGACAGAGACCTATCAGAGCCTCACAAGCAAGGCAGCTTGAAAGTGACACGCTCTTGTGTTTCCACTTGCGAAAGAGTGGGGCACCAATGGAAATGCAGAGGCTTCTTTATGGCAAGCTGCTTCAATTGTAATGCTCCAATTGGCATCTAAGATGTCCCCAGGGTGTTGAGATGATAAGTGTTAGATTTTAAGCTCTTTATCTATTTAAAAAGAAAAAAACAAACAAAAAAGACTCTCTTTAAATACTAGTTTCCCCCTTCACCCCCCCACCCCAAAAAAAGCACAAAGATGATGAAAAGGTCAAAGTCAAAAGTTAACAAGGAAAAAAACCTCTTGCTTTCATATTAATGTGGAATACGCCACAGAAGCTGAAAGAATAAAACAGGTTTAGCAAATCTAAATATGTGTTTAAGATGCGATAGTGTCAACATTTGGGTTTATTTTTGTGTTTTAGTAAACTGGAAGTGTTTACAGAAACTATGGAGGAGGAAGGTGAGGGACACAAGCAATAGAGATGTTCATGAAATCTTTTCCTATGGAAAAAACAGACAGATTCTTGGGTGCAGCTGAGTTCTGCTCAACACACAACTGAAATGTGAGGGGGAAAGGGTGATTTTGACCGCCGGGATCTGATTTGGATATGGATAGAGACCTCTTTAATGTCTTTAATGAAGTAAACACAAAGGGGAAATGTGTAATTATGGGAGACTTCAACTTCCCGGATATAGACTGGAGGACGCGTGCTTGCAAGAATAATAGGGGTCAGATTTTTCTGGATGTGATAGCGGATGGATTTCTTCATCAAGTAGTTGAAGTACCTACGAGAGGGGATGCCATTTTAGATTTGGTTTTGGTGAGCAGTGAGGACCTCGTAGAAGAAATGGTGGTAGGGGACAACCTTGGTTATGGTTCGAAGTGACATTTAGTAGATTACATTCAAATTAGATGGAGAATAAACAAACGTAGGATCTGGGAATTCAGGTTTCACTTCTCGAAGGGCTTAATTTTAAAGAGTTAAGGGAAATTATGTTAGGGAAGTGGAATGGACGGAGGAACGTGTGGATTTAAATGCGGAGGAGGTCCTGAATTACTTTAAGTCGACAGCCTTGCGGAAACTGTCGGCAAGCTTGCATCCCAAGGAAAGGGAAAAAAACCAGTGGGCAGAGCTATGTAGGCCAGCTGGCATGAGCAAGAACTCAGTGCGGGGATTAGGAAAAGCAGAAAGTTACAGGGAGTGGAAGAAGGCGGGAATTAGCAAGGAGCTACCTTAGTTGAGGTCAGAACATTAGGGATAAATGAGAGAAGGCTAAAGCCAGTAGAACTGGACACTTGCAAAGGGATCAAAACAATAGTTAAAAAAGGTTCTACCAGCATCATAAATAAGAAGAAAACAAGAAAGAAAGTGGGGCGCTATACACTGAGGACGTGGAACGGAGAGTAGGATAACTAGGATGAGCCCGAATATCAAAATAAGTACTTTGCTCAGTCTTTAATAAGACTAAGTGAGGAGTTTAGGATTGATGGGAGAGCGCAATGATAAACAGGGATGTGGATATGGAGGTGGATATCTAGCGCATCTGAGGTAGAGGCAAACGTTGAACAGCTTAATGGGACAAAATCGGAGGGCCCGACAAATCTCCACTCCGAGGATATTTAGATGGCGCATGTGAAATTGCGAGCCTGTTAGCGAGAATTTTTAGCAATCGGTAAACTCGGGGTATGTACATACGTGTGAGAATTGCTACGTAGTTTCCTATTTTTAAGAAGGGATAAAAGTGATCGTGGTATACAGGCTGTCTAGACTTGACGTCTGTAGGTGTGTAAGGTTTGGAAAATCTTTAAGGGAAAAAAGGAGTTAAGAATTTGAAGGTCAATGGTATTTGGGACGAGATGTGAACATGGAATTTATAAAGTAGATCGGCCAAACAACTATCTCTTCTTTGAGAAGGTGACGGCATTACTTAGAACAAAGGAAATGCGGTAGATCTAATTACCTCTATTCGTAGGCGTTTTGACACGGTTCGCATGGGGAACTGTTAGTTAAATGGAAAGATGGGGATACATATGAAGTTGTAAGGGTGAATAAGGAAATGGTTAAGGGAGACTCCAGTGGGTCGTTATGAAGGTTGGAATTCAGGCTAGGAAGGAGATTTACTGTGGCGTCCTAAGGATCGGTTTTGGAGCCGATCTTTATTAACCTTTTTGTTACTGACGTTGCACAAAGAGCAGGAATGTGCTAATAAAGTTTGCGGATGTACACAAAGCTGGGGGGTATTGCAACATGGAGAAGGACGGGGATAACTATTCAGGAGATCTGGACCACCTGTAATGGCAGTAATAGTTATAGGATGAAATATATAGTGAAAGTGGCAAAGTCATCACTTAGGGATTAAGTAATAAAATTTTAGATATACATTGGGACGATCAGTTGGAAGTGATGGAAGAGGAGAAGGACCTTGGTATTGTTGATAGCAGTATGACTATGAGGCCATGTGATATGGCTGTTTAAAAAAGCAAATGCGGTTTTTAGGACTGCCATTCAGGCGAGTTCAAGCAAGGAGAAGGAGGTGTTAGGCTTAATACGCTCTGTGAGCACCCCCCTGGAATTAGTAGTGTGCCAGTTCTGTTCCATGTTTCAAGAACGGATGAATTCAAATGGACAGGTTTCAGAGATGGGTACTAGGATTGACCCGGCAGGATGGAAAAAGTCTGCCTTATGAAGGAGACTTCAAAGAGTTGGCTTGTTTCGACTGGCCAAAAAGGCTTCCGGGGAATGCTTGCTCTATATTAATATAATCAGGGGGATTAACGTTGGGAGGAGAGAAATAGTTTAAGCTTGTATATGTAGGCCACGACGATGTGGTTAAAAACTGGTATTAGGATAATTAGACTTGAATAGACGGAAGTTTCTACTTAGGGAGTGAAGATTCTGAACAGCCTTCCGAGGGAAGTAGTGAGGGCAAAGACTTATTTGGCTTTAAGACTAAGCTTTGATAAGTTAGGAGGGCGATGTTATTGATGGCGATAGTGAATTGGGCAACTTGATTATTGGATTATCGGCAGATAAGCTCTGCTCAATGGTCATCGGTGAGGGATGTTGGATGGGATGGGACTGGGTTACTGCAGAGATTCTTTCTTGGTGCAGCTGGTGGTCTTGCCCACCATGCTCAGGTTAGGCTGATCGCCTATTTGGGATATCTCTCTCTAATTTTT
>NC_133774.1:63669934-63693438 GCF_003597395.2 Chelonoidis abingdonii | reverse complement strand
GGGGTTGTTATAAATGTGTATGGGTAGGGTTTTGTGGCCTGCCTTGTGCAGGAGGTCAGACTAGATGATCATATTGGTCCCTTCTGACCTATGAGTCTATGAGACACTTTTACATCTTACTAATGCTGGTCCAACTCTGATCCTAGGTCCAGTTCCTGACACAATTTACAACAGTCTCAGGGCTGCCCTAATTTTCATCCAGCTACAATTGCCTTTAAGGAGTAATTCCAGGATCTGGAGATCACCAGAGTGCCAGGGGACTCCTTGCCCCCACTGCCCCACCTAAGTCCCTGGAGGGCAGAGGGATGTGGTAGGGGTAGACGAGTAAAGTCATGGAGGCTGGGGTGGGAAAGGAGAGGCACAGAACCAGTTACCCTGGTGTAACATGATGCTGGGCATGTATGTTTGTATACTGAATGGGATCAAATGCCTACTCATAGGAAAATAATTTAATCAATATAAAAACCACAGAAAATCCCTCATGAAATGTACAGAGAAAAATAATGGAGGCCAAGTAAAGAATCTGGCACTTTGTGAGCAGCCTAACTTGCATTTTAGCCACAAGGATAATTAAAGAAAAAGTTCTTGACTTAAATGTGCTATTTCCCAAAATAAGAATATTTTGGAAGAGGTATACAAAACACAAAAGACAGAGTGATTTGTTAGCCTCTTCTGAGGTTACCTTGATATAGGAAAGCGCATCAAACATTTCTTCAATCTGCTCTGAAGACTGGACAGCAGAGGAGATTGGACGTGAGGCATTTAAAGAGTCTTTCATCATAGTCTTGAATCGTAGTTTCAGGAAATCTTCATCCTAGAAGAGCAATAGGAGTTTTATGCCCCAAATTCTCCATAATTCAGAACTGGAACTCAGAGCCTTGACTAGATAAATTAAGCTTTCCTTCTCCCTGCTGTCCTATTTACTTGGTAAATAGCCGAGTCTTCTGACTCTCTCTGTTTTGAGGCTCACTCTCTCTCTTTTCTTCTCACACTGGAGACAGGAAACCAGTCAGTCAATCTCCTCTAAGATTATCATTGTTAGCCCACCATGGAACCATCAGCTCTCTTCCTCCCAAACTCTAGCAGCAGATGCTTACTAATGGACACATTCTGTAAACCTCTATCTGCATTGCCATGAAGAGAGCTACCATGCACAACTCCATAGCCTAAGAATAAAGAGTCCAAAGACCCAGTCTCTCCACAACAACCTGCCTCTCTTCACAGCAGTGATTCAGCAATAGTTAAAATCCAATGGAGGAAGGATTTCTCTCAAACAGTAGGATTTTGTAGACTCTGTAATTGGCATAATTTGTAACTTGATTACGCTGCTAGACACAGAATCACGGCATATACATATTAAAGTCAATGGGACTCTACAGAGCCAAAAGGTTTGGTGTAGGCAAATCCTTTTGCAGGGTCAGGGTCATAAACTGTAAGTTTGCTGGTACAGGAACCAATGTCTGCTATTTGCATCCATAAAGCAGCCTGCACACCCACAGTATGATGATGTATAATAATCTAACCATAATCACCTGCCATAGGCATGAATATCTTCAGAAATACTGAAGTGTTTTAGCTAATACATTGTCTAACACAGGTTGATTTGGGCTGGCAAGGATTTATATAAGCCTTCCCCAAATAAATGAAGTAATTCCACAACAACTGAAGTCTAAAAAATTGCAGTGAAGTCACTGGATTATAGAATGACTTGTTAGGAATATGCACACTGAACATTAAACCTGATCTTGACACCAGAACCTTGAATCTTTATTACATTCTAGATTTACATGCAGCAACTTTAAATAAACATACTGAATATTACCAGAGTACCGTTACCTCCTACACTTAAGTCTGACCTACTACTATCCAACAGTGTGATAGCTGATATTTTGCCTCTTTTTTTATTTCAATGGGGCTCTGTCTGGGTGCATAGGTCTGCTAATGTGGGTACTAGTGCAGGATTGAGTCCTCAGAACACTCTTGATCAGAAAAAAAATAAAAAAGATCAATGAATAAAATAGTCAAGTTGCTCTGGAGCCAACATATATTTTATGTGAAGATTTAGATACTATTTTCTTTAAGTGTGCCTGGAGGTGGGAGTTTGATAAAACATTTTTGGGACCACCATGTGGTGAAATTTTAGGCTTCAAAGCAGCAATTTCGTTTTTTTTTTTGTTTTTTTTTTTTAAAGCAGCTTGTTTGACTGAAAAGTTACAACCACAAGATTCTAAATGAGATGTAGAAGCATGCAACATATAAATTGCACAGTACATTAAAATACACACTTGTGCAAAGTGTGATTCAGCGTTAACACTAGATCAGTGATTAAACAAGGCAAAGAAGTTTTGCCCATTATTTTGTTTTCTTCCTGGTCACATCAACTTATCTGTTTCAAAAGAGGTCACACGTAAAGGAGTGCATGTGCAAACTTGCAGGCACTTTTGAAAATTTGGCCCACGCACAATTTTATTTAAACAGCGATTAAGGGTTCCACATTATTTGTAATGTTATCAGTGAGTGTCCCTGGAACTATGTAGAGCACAATTTAAGTTAGATTTTCATCACCTAAACCTCATGAAAATGGAGGTAAACAAATTTTATGTCAGAATGAAAAGAAAAAGAATTGATGGACAAAAATTCAGATTCAGAAGAAATACTCACAGTCTGCAGCCCTGGGAAAGTTCTTTCCATGGCAAAGTATTCCATAAAAGTGGCAAATCCTTCATTCAGCCAAAGATCATTCCACCATTCCATAGTTACTAGATTACCAAACCACTGCAGGAGGGTGGGGTGGGGGAGACAAAAAAACTCAACAGTTTTTAATTGTGCAAGGTGTGAGAAAGGTCAGTCAAGTTTCAAGATCATAACAAATGTATAACCCAAACAAGAAAAGATAATTTATGAAGGGCTACATTGTGGTTTTACCACAAGCCCTATGTGTAGGGCAACACTTAGCTGTGCTTCCCCACGAACAAGCTAGAAAAGAGATTGTGACCCAGAGATCTAGTAACTTTCAGTTTCCTGTTACACCAAGAGTAAGATACCCACAAGCTCTATACCCAGTGCAGTCCAGATCCTAGGCAAGTATAACAGGGAAGATGGAGTGTTAGAGTGAGAGAAGACTGCACTGTTAAGATAAGCATTTCAATCCAGTACCTGATGAGCCAGCTCATGAGCTATCACTGCAGTTACCAGCTTTTTATCCATTGCTGAAGACGTTTTATCATCATAAAGGAGTGTTGTCTCTCTAAAGGTGATTAAACCCCAGTTTTCCATAGCACCTGCCTGGAAATCAGGAATAGCTACCAAATCTAGGGAGGGAGGGGAAATAAATAAATTAACCAGACAATCATAAGTTACAGTAATGCTGCACTTCAGATCTATCTGTTCTACCACATCTATATCTACATAGAGCAATCTACCAAACTTCACTATTTAGCCACCAATGCTGAAAAAACTACATACCAGCTGTAGGTAAACTAGTCCCATTGATTTAAAGAGCAGTTACGTATGGAGAAACAGTGTTGCAGGTCTGTGTCAGGTAAATATGTCACACACCCCGAGAATTCTCTATGTCCCTATCTCAGCACATGGTGTTAAATGTACAGCAAAACTTCTCCAGAGGG
This sequence comes from Chelonoidis abingdonii, assembly GCF_003597395.2. Lineage (NCBI taxonomy): Eukaryota > Metazoa > Chordata > Testudines > Testudinidae > Chelonoidis > Chelonoidis abingdonii. Next base: position 63,689,812 of record NC_133774.1, on the reverse strand, counting down.
CACACTGAATTGGCCTCTCTTACCTTTAAGCCAAAGGTTTGCAAACTTAAGCCTGAGACCCATTTCCCACACACTCATACAAGCCCAGCTAAACAAGTATTGAATTTTTTTTTTAAGTCTGGTTTTGGAGGTGTTTTTATTCTTAAGTTATTTTTATTTTGAAGAACCCCCTGAAGTATGGAAAAAACTGCTACTTATTAGAAAATATTATATATGATAGATGAAAATACTTTACCTAATTTTTGAAGAGGATACTCTATATGAAAATACTTCTGATAAAACTCCAAGAGCGTCACTGCTGTGTCTAGGGCATGCTCAGCTTGGCCTAGCTTCTGTGGCACGGCATATACAGATACCTGGCAAAATAAAATAATAACAAATAATAATAATAATAATGAGAAGCAAGAAAATATTTCATGGGATGAATCACAAACAGCAAGAGAGTTAAAGCTACTCTTTGGCTCCTTCTAGACAAGGAATGGAAAAAACACTAGTACATCAAAAAAGGGCTGCTCCTGCTACAGTGACAGAGTCTGATCCCCAAACTGTTACTCATGTGACGCTCCCACACCTCCTGAATGACTAAATATTCCAAGATCCCCCCTAAGTATCTTCCTTCTTGTCATTCTCTAGTATACAGCTGCCTACCAACCCAGCAGGCCATATCTCTGAAGCAATGCCACCAAAGATTAAATGAAGTCTATAGCAGTAGCTAGGTGCTCAGCATTTTTGAAAAGTCAGACCAGAAATATTCAGGCACCCACATATGGCCTTAAAATTCTCACCTGAGTCTGTCCTAGCTGAAGCATAGACTAGTTTGGAAGGTTGGCTGCAGTAACAGATATATAGAGCCAGACTCCCTTTGTTGGGTACAGGAGAGTGCTTCTGCAGCTCCTGCTCTCGTGCAGTGATGTGAGAGAGGAGTAGCACCATTGTCACCTATCATGACTCTGCTGGAGGTAGACAGGTTAACATTCCAGCTGGGCGTCACCGGAACTCTGCCAATTGAGCCGGTGCAGGACAGGCACTGGCTGGCTTGGCACTGCTCCCTCACAGACAAGCCCTTCCCACTTTTGGTACCAGCTCTGGATCCCCCAGCACTGTGAGCTATGCAAGTGACTTGCATCACTATACCCTGGCTCTGAGCAGACTTTCTGCAGCCAGGGGCCTACTGTCAAGTTCTAGCAACACAAGCAGGCCCCAGCTCTGGAATCAATCCAGTCCATAGCATAAGATCATTTGCTAGACACTCTTATAATAATAGGTGATAGGCACAGAGTCAGCAGGAAAACATCCCAGTGAGCTACTCATGTATGTGTGGAGGTTAAAAGTACAGTGGAAACATACCAGAGTCCTATTAGTCTCCTTACTGATATTCTTCAGATTTGCCACAATGAACGCTACCAGGTAAGTACTCATCTTCAAACTCACAGAGAACTCATCTTGAACTATTCCAGCTGCCACAGGGATGGTTACATTCTGCAGATTTAAAGAAATAAAAAAGAAGTAATGTTACTACTGAAGACAACTGGCAAATCAATCAGATAAAGGGCGAGAGACAGTATAAAGAAATTACACCTAGAGTGCACAATGGCAACTATAAGTAAGTTTGTTGAACTATTTTCACTACAGTAGAACCTCAGAGTTATGAGCTGATCGATCAACCACACCCCTCATTTGGGACCAAAAGTATATAATCATGTAGCAGCAGGAAAAACAATAACAAATACAGTACTGTGTTGAACAAGCTACTAAAAAGTAAAGGAAAAGTTTTAAAAAAAAATTGACCAGGTAAGGAAGCTGTCTGTGCTGGATTCATTTAAATAAGATGGTTAAAAGCAGCATTTTTCTTCTGCATAGTAAAGTTTCAAAGCCGTATGAAGTCAATGTTCAATTCTAAACTTCCAAAACAACAACAACCACAACATTTTGTTCAGAGTTACCAATAATGGCATTCCTGAAGTGTTCATAACTCTGAGGTTCTACTGTGTTTTAAAGTGCTAAGATACTACAATGATAGTGGCCATGTAAGACCCAAGATATATAGATAGGCAAGTTGTTCATAATGTAACAAAATTTACTTATGATGAAGCTAACATTTTCTAGGCCTACTCTGCATGCCAGAGTTTATGAAAATCCTATATGAAAAGCACACAACATACTACAGATTAACTGACAACACAGAACAGAAGATTCTATGATTTGGAGACATCGCTCTTATTTTAGGTGGCTTTTGTAACCACAAAATTGAGTTGAGTTATCTCTGCCTTTTCCTCTGGATAGTGCCTGCACTGCTGATTGAATGAAAATGTATGGTTCATACAGCTGGGGGAAAAAAACAAACCTTGAAATAATGTATTCCCTGTTTGTTAGGCAAGAAAACTTGGCCCTGATCCTGAACACATACCAATTTTCAGCCTGAGTCTCAAATTTTAAGCCTGAAGATATCATTATGATCCTCTAGTATAACCTCCTACATTACAGAGACCACATATTTTCACCTAGTAATTCCTGTATCAAGCCCACAACTTGCGTCTTTCTGAGTGTCTTTCTAATGTGTCTTTCTGAGACAATCCAGTTTTACTTTAAAGACATCAAGTGATGGAGAATCTACCACATCCCCTTGGTAAGTTGTTTCAATGGCTAAATACCCTCACATACAAGTTTACACTTATTTCCAACCTCAATTTGTTTAACTTCAACTTGCAGCCATTAAGTCTTTCTATGCCTTCATCAGCTAGTTGAAAGAGCACTCTTCTCAAACCTTCTCCCCATGTAGGTACTATTTATAGACCCCAATCAAGTCACCTTTTAACCTTCTTGTGGATACATTAAATACTTCAGATTCTTACGTCTCTCATCATAAACTCAGGTTTTCCCCAGAGGCCTCCAAATCATCCTTACAGTTAACATAAAGATGTCAAAAAATTGTAAGAGTGTGGATGTTAGAACTGGACACAGTATTCCAGTCTCACTAGTGCTATATACAGAGGTAATGCCAATCCTCTGCTCCTATTTGATATTCCCCTGTTTAGAGAGTTAAGATTCACTTTAGCCCTCTCGAGCTTCCATGTTCAGTTGGTTATCCACCACGCTCCCTAAATCCTGAGAAATCTCATGGACTTTAAGTTCAGCATGTACTCAAGTGTTGGTAGGATCTTGGCCTAAATTATCAAATCTAAATTTATAAAGAGATTCTGCTTTCCTTGGCGGTAAGTTAGTATACAAGACTTAGAGCTCCTTATAGGGAGCCTGCACAGATGTCCTTAAAAAAAATCAGAGTGAAAAACCACTGAACCTGTTGTACTACATGTAATTGTATGGGATCGTATAACTAAAGACTATCGTAATGCATATGCACATGCACAAGATGGCAAGTTTTCTTGACAGAACACAAAATTCAGAATCAACTCAAATTGCGTGTTCGGAAACATAACCATTATTCAGTTCAGAAATCAAAAAGTATTATATATAAACTACTAGGAGCCAGTCTAAACATGAATGATGAGTGAAAAATTTTATTTTGGATGACAATTCCATTAGTGAATTGATTATTTTACTTATCTTTATTTCTTTGGTCATGCACACAAAGTGGATTCTCAGTACTAAGTGAGGGACTTTACTACTCAATTCTCATCAACATCTTTTTCATATTGAGTGAAAAGGAACCTGGAGGTTCCTGTTTTTAGAGGTTAGCACACTGCACAATCCAGACGGCAAGGTGCAGGGAGCAATCAGCACACAGCTGATTTTAAATAAGGGCTGGTGGGAGGAGTAATAGCTGGTGTCTGCTTAACTCCATTGTTCCTTAATTAATAAAAAAATTGAAACAAAAAAAAAAAATCAGGAATTGGGGAGGGAGACGGAGAGAAAGGACTAATTACAGCTGGGCAGAAGTACCACAGTGGGAGACAGACAAGCTTGGGTAGTGGTGCAAGGGCAGGAGCCGGGCAGATGGAGGGAACCAAACTGGGAACAGAGTAGCGGCAGGTGCTGACTAATCTAGGTAGGGAGCTCAGGAGAAGAGAAGCAGTATACAAATTTGCCATCTCATCTAGTTGCCAAACCCAGGGCACAGTGTTTGGTAAAAGTAAGGGCCTGAGCACCAAACGGCTGCCCAGCAGATCTCAGGCATAGGAATAAATTAATATATACTGAAAAGGTTGCCTGGGCTCTAGTTGAGTCGGCCCTGATGTCTGTGGGAATGGGCATATCTTCTATTTGGTAACATTGTAATGCATCAGGGATCCACTTCCCTGGAAGAGATGGCCTGACTTCTCATGACCCCTTTATCTGTGATACTGGAAAAGGCTAACTGAATGGCTTTGTTTGGTCTAAACAAAGGTTACCGGAAACATCTAACGTATAGAACTTGGTTTTTCCCTAAGTCTGAGTGTGATTTGGGGAAGAAGATATCGAGGTTGTTGGTTTGGATTAAGTGATAAATCAGACACCATCTTGGCAGGAATTTAAGTTGGGGACTCAGCACCACCTTAACCCTGTGGACAATATAACAGGGGGAGGCAAGAGAAGTTGTCCTACTGTTAATGCTCAAATCTCGCTAACTCTCCAGGCTGAGGTGATAGCCTGTTTTGACTAGGTTGGCGAAGTGAGGACTTGGATAAGATTTCCATGAGGCCCATAAGAACTACATTAAGGTCCCAGGATAGGAGAAGGGTGCATGAACCAGTCTTTTTAGAAATTTTGAAACAGTGAGATGAAAGACTACAATATAGAAGTTTTAACAGGAAGGTGGCAAGTTGAGACGACTGCTAAATGGACCCTGACAGAGCTGATGGCAAGCCTGACAGTTTGAACTGGAGGATATGATTTGCACTCTTGAGAATAGAAGCTTGTAATGGGTTGAGACCTTGTTGTGAAGCCCAGATAGAAAAATTCTTCCACTTCAGAACATAAAAGAATGGCCACACTAGATCAAACCAATGCTCCATCTAGCCCAGTCCTGTCTTCAGACACTGGTGGTGCCAGATACTTCAGAGAGAGAGAGAGAGAGTGAACAGAACATGGTTATTATTGAGTGGCTCCATCCCCTTTTGTCCAGTCCCAGCTTCTGGTAGTCAGAGGTTTAGTGACACACAGAGCATGAGTGTTCCTAACTATCTTAACTGAGATCAGCCCTCCTTCCTGGGGAGCTCATCAATGAATGATACCTTGTCCCAGGCTAGGTAGTCATATTTAGCAAACAGGGTTTTATAGTTGGTGTTTGCCCTTGAAGAGATGCCAGAAAGTAGGCCTTTCTACATAAGAGATCAAACTCTTGGGCGTTTTGTTCTTAGGAGTGTGGTCTGCTTGGATCTCTCCTGTACTACAATCCTTTTGGTGTAACTTGGTATCTTTCTATGCTCATTTTGATGTTGGAAGTATAAAGGCTTGAACCTGTCATAGGTATTTTACAGGCTCTAGAATGCCTTCATTTATTGGCATTGCCAATCTGCCTGGGAAATCAGAATGGGTAGTATCACATAACATATGTGGTTCCTCCTGTACAGATAATTCAGCGTCCTGAGTATCTGCTATCATTCCCAACAATTCCTGAAAGGGCTTGAAGTCATCGGAATGAGATATTGGTGGGGATGTCACCACCTCATCCAGAGAGGAGGACAATCAATTTTCAGGATTATTCAGCTGAAAAGGGTTAAGAGGAGTCTCTTGGGGATATTGGAAAGTGTCATCTTCTGATTCTTCCTACTGAGCATCTGCCTCCTACTCATTCTTATTCTCTTGCGTTGTCTACTTCATCAAGTGATCTAGCAAGGGACCTAACTGGCAAAGTGGATCAAGCTCACTTGTAGGTAGAGCAAGAGGCAGAGGAGCACCATCCTAGAGGTTATATAAAGAGGCCCAGAATGGCTGAGAAGGTACAAGTAGAAGTCTATCAGGGATGTAAGGATGCTGTGGGTGGGTGTGGAAGAGAGTTAGGAGTTCTGGAGGTTAAATCTAAGGGAGACTCCTAGCTGGTGGCAACTAGGAGTTGCTCTGCTTGAGGAATTCCTAGGAAGAGTGGTGCGAAGAACTTCTACATCAGGGCCTCTGCTAGATTCTGGAGAGAAAGTGAATAGCAAAGAGAAGGAGTTTAGGTTCAGCCATTAGGTGGCAAGGTACCTTGCCACCAAGCAGTAATCTAACAAAAGGGAAGATTTGAAACAAAACCAACTAGACTGCCAACAGGGCAGAAATTCATCACTACGCTAACTTATCTAATATTTACAAACTGATTTGGCAGATGGCTCCTAGGGGATAGCAAGCAGACACTGCCAAGTTGTATTGCCTGTGGCAGTGAGGTAAATGGGAACTGAAAGACAGTCGGGGATGCTCTGCTCTATAAGCGACTGTGTTGGGGAGCACAAGGACATGTAGGGTGCAGGTACTGTCCCAACGGATGCTGCAGAACAGATTTCAATCTTGTGCTCATGCACACCATAAATGGAATCCACACGGACCAAGCCTTCAAGAAGAATCTTAAGTTCGACAGAAAGTGGTGCAGCAACCAAAGCCCATGTAGATATACCGTCCCATGCCAGTTCAGCCAACTGCTAGCTGTAGCCATTCAACTGTTCCTACAGTACATCCAGTATCATGCAGTACACGGAACAGCTATTTGATCTGGGATACACATTTAGATTTAAAGTGTAAGATCTTTGGAGCAAGGCAGCCTTTTCATTATATGTTTGTATGGTGTCTTGCACAGACCCCTGCCCAGGCCATCTATGCACTCTTGTGACACAAATCAACAAAGTGATTCAGAGTACTTTTAATACGGAGCACTTAAAAGACACACATCCATCCTCTAATATTTGTGCATTAGAAGAGCATAACCGTACCTTTGGCATGTTTGACAGAGTGGAATGCTGTTCATCTCTCTTGATCTTAATTAGAAAAGTGGCTTTAAATGCTGGTTCATCAAAACAGGGAAAAGCAGACCTTGCAGCCAGAGGCTCAAACTGAGTTGCTGCAAGCCATCTAATGGAGAGAAAAAAACATGTTAAAAATATAAGAGTTGGCGTTACCATTCTTTAATAAATCAAGAACAATTACTTTGAGGATTGGAATGGAAGGAAGTTTTATTTGGAGGACTGGGAACAGAGAGGTAGCCATGATTTGTCAGGATAGAATTAGCACACTTTTAAGAAAGGCCTCTCATCAGTTTAAGTCTCAGAAGATTTTTCAATGCAATTTTTATTCAATGTTCTTTCCAGCATAATGCAGTCAGAAGATCCAGTTTGTCTAATTAATCAAACTATAAACTAATTAGATTGAAATACAGGGCACATTATCAGTAAACAATTGTCCCAGTAGCCAAGTACTCAAAAACTCATATATCCTTAAGAGTATGTAGCTCAAAAGACGACTAAGACACATGTACCAGGCACTTTTATTTTGAAGTGTCTAAAAATGGGAATAAACTTCATGCCTCACTGGCAGACAGGATGACTGACTGCTTCTGTCCATCCATAACTTTCGAGAGGCAGGAAAAGCCACCCCCAGGTCCCATCTAACTGTTCCCCATCCTGCCACTGACTTGTGGACAACTGCTGGCCCAGTCAGTATCTTCGAGTAGGTCTATGTTAAAAATGCTACAGCAGCACAGATGCACCACTTCAGTGCAGACACTACACCTTCCACCACTTTTCATCCACTGCAATAGTAAATCCATTTGTCTAAGAGGTGGTAGCTCAGGGGTTCTCAACAAAATTTTTTGTGGACTCAGTGTGGCCATCAACTCTTGCTGGTGGCTGCCCCGACACTTTTCCTAAAATACTTAATTAACTTTAGAAAAAATATTAGAGCTGTCAAGCGATTAAAAAAATTAATCACACAGTTAAACAATAGAATGCCATTTATTTAAATATTTTGGATGTTTTCTACATTCTCAAATATAGTGATTTCAATTACAACACTGAATACAAAGCACACAGTGCTCACTTTGTATATCTCTTTATTACAAATATTTGCACCGTAAAAAGGTTTTTCAGTTCCCCCATTACAAGTACTTTAGTGCAATCTGTATCATGAAAGTTGAACAAATGTAGAATTATGTACAAAAAGAAACCTGCGCTCAAAAACAAAACAATGTAAAACTTTAGAGTCTACAAGTCCATTCAGTCCTACTTCTTGTTCAGCCAATCGCTCAAACAAGTTTGTTTACATTTGCAGAAGATAATGCTGTCCACTTTTTGTTTATAATGTCACTTGAAATTGAGACCAGGCGTTCACATGGCACTGTTGTAGCCAGCGTTGCAAGATAGTTACATGCCAGATGTGCTAAAGATTTAAATATCCCTTCATGCTTCAACTACCATTCCAAAGTACATGCGCCCATGCTGTATGGACTGATGCATGTTCATTTTCATGATCTGAGTCAGATGCCACCAGCAGACTGAACATGCAGCAGATTTTCTTTTTTGGTGGTTCAGGTTTTGTAGTTTCTGCATCAGGGTGTTGCTCTTTTAAGACATCTGAAGGCATGCTTTACACCTCGTCCCTCTCAGATTGTGGAAGACACTTCAGATTCTTAAACCTTGGGTTGCGTGCTGTATTTATCCTTAGATATCTCACATTGGTACCTTCTTTGCGTTTTATCATATGTTGTTCATATTAAGAACACTTTCACAGCACGTGCTGGGTCATCATTCGAGACTGCTATAACATGAAATATATGGCAGAATGCGGGTAAAACAGAGCAGGAGGAATACAATTCCCCCCTCCCCCCCCAAGGAGTTCAGTCACAAATTTAATTAAAAACATTTTTTTAAACGAGCACCATCAGCATGGAAGCATGACCTCTGGAATGGTGGCCGAAGCATGAAGGGGCATACGAATGTTCTGCATATCTGGCACATAAGTACCTTGCAATGCTGGCTACAAAAGTGCCACGGAACGCTTGTTATCACTTTCAGGTGACATTGTAAATAAGAAGCAGGCAGAATTATCTCCTGTAAACAAACTTGTTTGTCTTAGCGGCTGGCTGAACAAGTAGGATTGACTGAACTTGTAGGCTCTAAAGTTTTACACTGTACTTGTTTTTGAGTGCAATTATGTAACCAAAAAAATTATCTAAATTTGTAAATTGCACTTTCACAATAAGGAGACTGCATTTCAGTACCTGTATCTGGTGAATTGAAAAATACTACTTCTTATATCATTTGTATAGTGAAAATATTTGTAATAAAAAATAATATTAAGTGAGCACTGTACACTTTGTATTGTGTTGTAATTGAAGTAAATATATTTGAAAATGTAGAAAAACCATCCAAAAATATTTAATAAATGTCAACTGGGATTCTATTGTTTAACAGTGTTATTAAGACTGTGATTAATTGCTGTTAATTTTTGTGAGTTAACCACGTGAATTAACTGCGATTAATCGACAGCCCTAATATATGGACATGTATACCTGCCCAAATCATTTCAATTTATTTATGTAGGGTTTTTTTTGCAGACTAGATAATAAAAATACTATGAAAAGTGATATTTGTATCTGTGTTAATATCACTTTTTACTGCTTCCCTGCTAGCTGCTAAGTGTGTTTTGAAAAGTAACATTTGTATCTTTCCTACTAGCATTTTTCACAACAAGTCCTGGCTAATTAAGACTTGGATGGAGGGATGGGGGACCAGGGAGGAGGGATGGGGGGCCCCGCCGCTGCATAGTCAGGGATGAGAGTCAACACCCTGAGTCAGCACCTCCTGGAGCCCAGGCTCAGCGCCAGCTGCTCTGTGACCAGGACTGGGGATTGGTGTTCAGGGCCAGGGATCAGTGCCCACTGCCACACGGCCAGGGGTCAGTGACCGGGGCCAGCACCTGGTGCCATATGGCTGGGGTTAGGGGCAGAAGCCTGCTGCCAGACAGCTAGGGCTGAAGGTCAGCATCCAGGGCCAGCACCCACCAGAGCCCAGGGCCAGCACCTCCTGCTGCACAACCGGGGTTGGGGATCTGCACTCCGGACTGATGCTTGCGGCTAATTTATCGTTCATGCACTAACAGGTCAGTTTCACCGTTCAACAGCCTGCATTTTTAAAAAACTATAATGTTAAAGTAAATTAAATGTGGAGAACGAAGAGAGGCTTTTTGGAAGGGAAACTAATAGAAAACAAAAGCAAAATGGAACCAGTTGCCCACAATTATTGGCATAAATTAATTTTGCTTTGTAAGCTCTGACTGCAGTTATTTCATTTCATATATTTCATTGTAATGCCTGCATTCTCAACTTCCTCACTGTGGCAGTGTATTTTATTTAAACTTTCAGGTAATGCTACTTTGATGTGATCGACACCTCAGATTATAGTGATCTTTGGCTCACTAGCATGAGAATCTTTGGTATTTTAATTCAAAGCCAAAAGAATAAGGGGAAAAGATCAACAGCTGGCTACAACACTGGGAAAAGAATCTGTCAACAGGTACCCTCCAGAGAGTGAATGTCACCATATGCTTATGAATATCCTTTCCTTGATGTTTATTTATAGATAAGGTTTCTTTCTGAATAGGAAAATATGGAACTTGTTTTGACTGTTTAGAAAATTGGCCAGCCAGACACAGCCAACCTGGAATAAACCAATGGTATCTAGTCCAGACTTCTGCCTTTGAAAAGCCAGGTGCTTAAGGAAAAAAAAAAAAAAAAAAAGTGTCGAACCCACTGTGATGTGCCCAGTTCCACAACAGAATATATCATTTGGGGACTGGAGGATTTTTCCTGTTAGAGGGTAGGTGATCAATGCATGCACTGTTACAATTTATAGACTAAGTATACCCCAGTTTTTGTAGCAGAAGTTATTCTCAAATGACAAACACATATACAACCCTTTTCTAGTATATATTAAGCAATTTGCCTTATTGATATCCTGATGGTGACAAGTTCTACAGGTTAATTTTTAAGTGACATCAAAAAAAGCACTTATTTTTAAATGTGTTGCCTTTTAAATTTATCACTGTTAGCATGTTATGGGAAGAGGCAGGGAGATACAACTGCATCATTTAGTTAGGTAAACAAGATTTTATTTTATTTTTTTTAAACTAGTGAAAGCTCAGCAAAGCATCTTTCCTATACTATGCAGCTCTCTTGCTTGCTTACCAAAAATAAAATAAAACAAAACTTTACACTAGATGGTTTTCTTTTTAAAATGAATTAGATTTAATTTTAAATCTGGATTATTCAGGTCCCTTATATGTCATTAATTAAGAGGTACAGGCAGCGAAATATTCTTGGTCAGCTTGTGCCACACTTTAATATTAATTTACTCCTCAGGTAGCCCCACTGAAATCAATGAGACTGCTCAAGGAGTCAGGTACTATTTTATGTGAGTAAGGGTACGTCTATACTACCTGCCAGATTGGCAGGTAGTGTTCGATGCACTGGGGACCAATTTATTGCATCTCATCTGGATGCAATAAATCGATCCACTAATCGATGCCCGTACTCCACCTCGGCAGGAGGAGTAAGCAGAGTCGATGAGGGAGCCACAGCAGTCGACTCGCTGCCATGAGGACAGCCAGGTAAGTCGAACTAAGATATGCGACTTCAGCTACGCAAATAGCATAGCTGAAGTCGAAGTATCTTAGTTTGAACTTCCCCGCTAGTGTAGCCCAGACCTAAGGCTATCACAACCTGGCTACATAGGGACGGAGGGGAGGGAGGGAGACAAATGAATGAATGCCTTTATTACTTGCCTACTTCTAAGAGACCAGAAGGAAGACACTTAGTACAACCCTTGTGATTGTTTATTGATTTAGTAAGAGGTAGATCAAGTGGTCTTTTGGAAAAATTCCAATCATTAACATTCATGGCTAAGAGTATCAATCCCTCTGCCGTAGTGACTCATTACCACCACCACGACAACAACAACAAAAACCAATCTGAGAGAAAACCATGAAAGGACGCAAGATTAATATAACCTAACAAGATAACTATCCATGAGCCGGGAAACAGAACTGACGTGAAGGACTGTGCTATAACGAACCAACCCATGCAAGAGATTCTTGAAGCAGCGTTGATTCTAATCATGGAAACTTCTGCTTCACTCTCCCACAGTGGACCTGATTTGTATAAGCTACTGATAGATAAAATGATTGATAGATAAAATGATTCATGCTTTGCTGTTTTTGTGCAATGATTCTATGACCTGCTTTCATAATCTATGTCAAACATTGCTAAGTACTTTGGTCAAGGAGGACAACGTGGAATGTTTAGAGTACATGGACAAGCAAATAGACCTATGTACCCCACGTCTGCAAACCCCTGAAAATATGCTTTGTCAGTATGGTCTGATATGACGTAAATAAAGGTATATATATGTACTGACTGCTATGCCTCGGGGTGTCACTCCTCTGGCATTAGTCGGGGAGGGCACCCGCTCAGCTGAATGTATAATAAAGGTCTGGATAAAACTCAGTCTGGTTCTCTGTGCCTCCTTGGAGTAATTGACTAGCTCTGGGGAGAGCGAGCCCATTTGGCTAACACTACCATCAACATGAAGAATTAATATTCAAAACAGAGGGAACATTGTATTTCCAAAGGAATTTTTTAAATAAAAAAAGCAAAATCTTTGCTCGTTTTCAGACAGACTCTGCTAGCGACAGTCTCCGGAAGAACTCCTTTGCTATACGCTTCAGGGCTCAGGTGCAGAGTCAGAAAAACCACACTGCCAAGCCATTGCTCCTCGCCCTCTCCCTACTCCACCCCCCACCATCATTATTTTTTAAATTAATGAATCAAGTACAAACGAGTACATACAAAACAACCTAGACATACAGAGACGAGAAAAGTTATTCATAAGCCTACCTTTTATTAGCATGTTCATCCTTGTAGGAGACTTTGTAAAACCCATAATAGGTATCTGATAAATTAGATGAATAGTCTATGCTGAGGGTGTAGTTCTGCCCAACAAGTAGAGCATCAGGGGCCACAACTGCAATCTGATCACGCACTGGATATTCCAGGACTTCAACTGGTTTTGCCTGATTCCAACCTGCTGAAGTAAGAGTTGCCTTGGTGATATTAAGTCCTGAGCTATGAAGTATGATATTCCAAGTGACCTGGATGACATTAACAGTTATCTGTACAGAACCTGAAAACTTTGCAGTTGTTAGGTTTGGCTGCAAGATGAGATCATAGTGTAGTGGTACAACATTACTGGGAAGCCTGGTTTTTGCCCATGGAAATCTCTTTCCATTAGTTGCTAGAGGATATATCAGTTCCATTGTATGGTTCTTTTTATGGCAGCCTTCTTTGGTAAAGGTACATTTGGGAAGAAGGTAGATCACCATTATTACTGAAACTGCAATCAGAAGAACAACTGCACAAACCACCATGGTCCTTAAAGAGGGCACTAAGCATGATCCATCTGAGCTCTGTCTATAGCCAGATGCATTATTACGGAGACCTGCGCTTCTGTTCATGAAAGACATGCCCAGCAATTTCGCTGATGATTCGTAATCTTCTTCATCCTCATCCATTTCATTCTCTCCAAGGCCACGCACCAGTAGTCGTGAACTTCTTGGCTCATACTCCACTTCATCAGGCTCCAAAGGATGCAAGCAAGGCTCCTTTGCCAAGTCAACCACATCAGGTTCTTCCTCAAACATGCTGTTTTCAATCATATTCCTGGGTAACTGAATTCGATCTGGGTGGGGAGAAGAGGAGGAGAGAAAAAAAGAGCATAGGTTATAACTAAAAAGGTATGGCTATGACAACTCAAAAGATAAGATAACTTACTGAGTGGGAGTAGTGGAGAATGGAAAGCACCTGTGCAGCACCTCTTACTGAGAAAGCTCCAATTCTGGAGAATATTTGTACATATCTCTGCATACAGTGATGATTTTTGGTTTGACTAACAACATTCCTGGAGACATTCATGCAACCCTTTGGCCTAATCTGCTCTGGGAAACTGCATGACTAACATTTTACCATAATGTTACCAACATGATTTTGCCTTTCTTGTGGGGAGGGACACATGTAAGAACATGGAGGATCCTATGGCTAACCACAGCCAACTAGTATATTTTTAAAAACACTAACTGTCCTGTCCACATTCAGTGTTAAGTTGTGCTGTAGAAAGGATTTAGCAAAGTGCTGATTGCTAAACCAGTGGAAGACAAATATCAAGCCACCATTTTGTTTCAGGAGAGGGATCTGGTTAAATTTTCTATTCCTTTTACATAAAAAGGATAATATACTACATTTGCAACTGCGCACTTCATTTAGGATTTAGTCTTTATGTCCTAGGTAAAAGCTTGTGCACAAAAGGAGTTAAAGTGCTTTAAAGTAAAACATCTCTATAAATCTGGATCTTAATGATTAATTAATTAATTGTTATATGTATTCAATTAAAAGTTCAAATTCAAGAGTCACTTTGTACAAGAGTGACAGATAACTAGACATGAAACATATATGAAGAGCTGCTCTGTGTGGCTTGAAACCTGGTCTCTCTCACCAACAGAATTTTGTCTAATAAAAGATATTACATCATCTACCTCATGTCTCTAATACCCTGGGATCGACATGGCTACAATGCTAACTTCTGTATAAGTAATTTATACTTTGGTCAACCAACTACCAAGGAGACAGAGGGAATAAGGAATCCTATCCCTGTGCATGGACAGAGCTGATGCAAGGCCTAGGGACCAGAAAGCAGATGGCTTTGGAGAGAACAAGCATTTGTTATCACCATGGGCCTGAAGCAAAGTCCACTGCTGACAATGAAAAGACACTGATTTTAAGGGACTTTGGAAGTGTTGGAGGAGATAGACTAAGAAAAGCTAATGCGGGGGGAGGGAGAGACACACACGGCCGTGGACCGGTACAACACTGAATCTCTTTTGTGCCAGAAACCCCCAATACTAGCTTTGTATTTTGTTGAGACTTCTGTAATTTATGTTTAACTTCTGTTAGTGCTGCTTTCAGAAGTTAGTCTCCAAGAGACATTTAGACACTGTTTTGATCCATTTCTTCTCTTAAACATTATTTGAATTTAAATAAAATTTGAATCAACTCAGGGAATGAGTGCTGACTCTGATCCGGGGAGATGACAAAGCCTCCAGTCAAGTCAGGTCAGGTCAGAAAAAAGAAAAAACAAAAAAAAAAAAAAAGAGAAAGAGAAAGAAAAGATGTGGGATATGATAGCCCTCCAGTTACCATAGGCCCCAATTCTATAAAGATCCTAAGCATAAGCTTACATTTAGGCACACGTTTAAGCATTCTGCTGACTGAATAGGAAGAGACTCAAGTGCATGGCTGAAGCTGAACTAGGGCTTTAGCTGATCATTTAAGGAGGACACAGCTTGTAAGGGATGAAGTTTCTTAGCCAGATAGGTACAACAGAAAGATGACATGTTTAACTCGTTGAAAGTTTTCTATCTTCCCATCTCTCCTCTCAAGAAAACAATTTATTTGCCACAGGGCCGCCCAGAGGAATCAGCGGGCCTGGGGCAAAGCGATTTTGGGGGCCCCTTCCATTAAAAAAAAGTTTCAGTACTACAGCAACATTTGGAAATGTATAAAATAACCAATGAAATCTATTCAAAAATTAATTTTTAATAATTTGAAAATACACAAAATACATTATTTAAAAACATTAAATGCTTTAATGGTATGTATACATTTGGAATTACATAATGGTCTGTCGGTGGGTGATGGTTGGTGCCAATGGGCTGGCGCTGCCTGGGGGTGGCGCTGGTGTTGCCCAGGACTGGGTGGGGAGTTGGACTCTGAGTCAGGGGGTGCCTGAGTCAGAGGGGCTGGGCTCAGAGATGAGGGGCTGGGCTGCGGAGGGATGGGGTCAGGGGGACTGGTCTCAGAGCTGGGGGGGACTGGGTCGGGGGGTGCCCAGCCCCTTACCCTCGCCTCCCCCCTCTCCCAGAGCCTCAGCGCGCCACGTCCAGGAACGGCCCTGGACAGCGCTGCAGCAGTGGTGTGGCTCCAGCAGGACCTGAGCTCTCCCCGCTTGGCCCACCAAAGATCGCAGCCCCACCCCATGACCATGCAGTTCTGAGTGGGAGGAACTCAGGCCCCATCTGAGTCACACCACTGCTACAGCACTGTCCAGGGCAGCTCCTGGACGTGGCATGCTGAGGCACCAAGGTATGGGGGGAGGCGGAGGAGAGGGGGAGCCTCCAACATTGTCATGGAGGCCCCTGCTGGACCTGAGGCAAATTGCCCCACTTGCCCCCCCCCCACTCTGGGCGGCCCTGATTTGCCAAAAAAAATGTCAATTTTTAAATGAAAACAGAGGGGAAGAAAGTGTTGATCAAAATTTCACAAGGGAAAAAAATGTTTCCTTGAGCTGTTCTACAAAAGTGAGTTTCTGTGGCATAGAACAGGACCTTTCGACTAGAGCTAGGTGAACAATGGATTTTTTATTTATTATTTTTTTAATTCTGTCTAACATCGCAAGAGAATGCTGGAATAGCACTCAGTGGTTTCTGGTTACCAGCCCTCTCTCTGTCAGTCCACTCAATCAGACCCTCTCCCCTCTAGGTTATTGTCATAAACAGATAGCTAAGGGTTAATGTTTCTTTCACCTGTAAAGGGTTAACAAAGGGAACCAAACACCTGACCAGAGGAGCAATCAGGAAACCGGATTTTTCAAAGCTCAGGGACGGAATGTTTGGGTCTGTATCTTTTGTCTGGCTCTCAGCTATGAGAGGGGTCTTTCTACATTCAAGCTTCTAATCTTCTGTTTTCCCAGTTGTAAGTACAGGTATAAGACAATAGGCTTTTATTTTTTTTTTTGTATTTACATGTGTGTAGTTGCTGGAAGTTTAAATGGTATCTCTTTTTGAATGAGGCTGTTTATTCATATTTTTTCTTTTAAGCAATTGATCCTGTATTATTGTCAACCTGATACAAAGAATATTTTTATGTCTTTTTCTTTCTTTTTCATATAAAGCTTTCTTTTTAAAACCTGTTTGAGTTTTCTCTGGTTAAGGCTAAGAAATGAAGGGAGGGGGAAATCTCTTGGTGTTAGATGACTAGGTTTGAATCTCATAGCCTCAGGGGAAGAAGGAGGGGGAAGGAAATTTGCCCCTCTCTGTTTTGCATTCAAGGATTTTAAGTACAGTATCGCCCAGGATAACCCAGGTAGGGGAGCTGGGATGAGATAAAGAGGAGACAAGGGAGGACCTTGTTCCCTTTGGTGTGAGACTCAGGGCCTCTGAGGTCTTGGGTCCCCCAGAGAAGGAGTCAGGCCTGGAAATTCCTGGTGGTGGCAGCGATATCAGATCTAAGCTGGTAATTAAGCTTAGAGGGTTCATGCTAGCTTCTCAGTTTATGAACGCTAAGGTTCAAATCTGAGTAGAAGCTATGACATGGTCCGCACGGCGGGAGGTAAGAATCCAGAAGCCAGTAGGAGTATTATATTTTTCTTTTCTCTGCTAGGGACTTTTTAGCAGAGAAAAAGGGTTTGGTTTTTAAAGGAGCCAGAGAGAAATTTTTAAATCCCAGCTTAACAGCCTCTAAAATAAAGCTCCCCACTCCTCAAATATAATCCCATGCACTTCACCTCAGCAAAGTCAGATTAATAAACCTAATCTGAAGTTTCTTGGCTAAAACAGCTTTAAAACAACAAAGGACAACACCCACAACTCACCGAACCAGTGTTTTCCAAACAGGGGGAGGGTAGACTAGTGAGGGGGACTGAGCGTTGTCAGACTAGTCTAGGAGGTTGAGGATAGATGAGAGGAGTAGTGGGAGCAGGAAGGCTATATGAACCTGGATCTGTCCTGCTCTCACAGTGTCTCAGATGTGAACATGCTGTCATGTCTGCAGACAAATAAGCAACTTCTTCAGAGTCATCTATTGTTCCGCTTGCTTTAAGGCAGCCCCTAACACAGTGCTCATGTACATGCCTCGACCATGAAAGCACACATCCATGCCCCACAAATACCCACCCTGAGCAGCATGTAATTACATTAGAGGTGGGGGAGTGGAGAAGGGGTGAAGAAAGGAAAAAAGAGTACCCAGAAGAGAAAGAACCAATAAGAAGAAAACTAGTGGATGGAAGGAGGATAATATAGAGAGAAAAATGGAAAGAAAGAAAGAAAGAATAGATGGCAGAAGCCAAGTTATACATGGTAGGAAGTCCATCCACAACTCTTCTGCAAAAAGGATTTCAAAAGGTTGGGAACCACTACACTGTATTTTCAAAAAGCAGTTTACATCTAATTCTCCCTTGCTGCTCCCAAGCCAACTACCTCATATAATTCTCCAGTTCACCTCAAAATTGTATACACAAAAAATTATTTGGGCCACAGAGCATATCTGTGACTGGAAAGAACTTTTCCCTAAAAAATTAAGATAGAAGACCAAACTAATCACGCTTGAACTAAAGAGAGAAATGCCAGCCTCTCTCTCTCTTTATATAAACCACCCCACACATGCACTTAGAATTATTTGCAGAAATTGGCGGCGATCTAGCCAGGAGGAGAAAAATGCCTTGTTTTTATTGTTAAAAACCACACAGCCATTTTTCAAACTCAGTGCTAGGTAAACAAGTCACAATTTTACTGACAATAAAGGGCACCACCCACACTATTTCCACTGGAACACACAGATAAGTAACAGAGCATTTGTGGGTCACTGAAGCCACCAAGCCTGAGATACATACCTATATAGGCAGAGGAATCAGACAGCTTAACAGAAACAACTCTGAGGCGAACCAGCTTTAAATATAGATTTATGTCTAGATAAGCTACATTATTCTTGCTAGCATGGGGAAAAACAAAGGGGCAAAGAATATATAATATTCTAAGCAAGCTGTATGTAGGGACTTTTTCCAGGCCTGAACAACAGGATTGTAATCTTTGTATTTTCACACTTCACTGTCCTCTTTCATACCAAACACCAGTAGCAGGGAGAAGCATAGCCAAATCTTGAAAAAAAAGATTAATTTAAAATTCATATAAGGTTAGATTCCAGTCAAGACTAACAAGGGCAGAAAAGTAGAGTCCAACAAGTGGGAGAAGTTTCATCTGCCAAGATAAAAGCAGTATAGGGCCACTGAGCTATCACAGTAGTTCCCAAAGTTATAAGTGCTTTAAACCCCAAGACTTAATTCTACACTATCATCATGCCAAGAAACCTGAGACTGAGGCACAGGACCCAGCACAAGGACACATGGACAACAGTTTCTGAATAAATGGAGCCTGCGTTGCTCTAGGACAGGGGTCGGCAACCTGCGGCACGCGTGCCAAACATGGCACACGAGCCGATTTTGAGTGGCATGCACCCGCCTGCCGCGGTTCCGGCCCCCAGCCCCACTCAGCGCCCCCGCCCACCCGTCTCCCCTGCAGGGGCAGGAGGCAGAAGCTTGGTTCTGCAGCAGCCAAGCTTCCCCCTCCCCCACTTCTTCCTCCAACATGGTGCTTTCCTGCCCTGCCCCGCCCCCCTCCTGCGCCAATCAGTTGATGGCCCTAGCAAGGGGGAGGGGGAAGAGCGGCAGCCCGTAGAGGAGGCAGAGAGAGGTGGGGATGGAGCCTTGGGGAAGGGAGTGGAACAGGCACATCCCTTCCAGCCCTCTGCCATGAGCTGCTCAGGGCAGGGAGCTGGGAGCACCCACATGAGCCGAGCACAGCAGCCCTTTGCCCTGCCCCCCCCCCGCCACACTCAGCCCTCTGTCCTACACCCCCCACACCCTCCAGCCCTCTGCCCTGACCACCACACACACTCAGCCTTCTGCATTCAAAATTTCCTCCTTCATGCTGTCAGAAGGCTTGTGCACATGAACATTTTGTTCATGACAAGATGGGGTGTGAATATACCAAGCTCCAGCCTGGTGTGGATTAAACCTCTGTGTGGACTCTGATGCTACACATTAACTGTTCATTAATGTGCTTTGATCTAGTCCTATTTCAAAGTATTCCAAATCA
>NC_133774.1:63583677-63669909 GCF_003597395.2 Chelonoidis abingdonii | reverse complement strand
TGTCAGGCTGGGGCGGTATGGAGGGTGCAGGCAGAATGGGCTGGGAGGGGCTGTGGGGGCTCCAGGGCATAAAGGCTGGAGTGATGTGTGGGGGGGCGCACAGGGCGGGGGGTGGTGGCGTGCAGGCAGACCGGCTGGGGGCGTCGTGCGGAGTGTTCACAGTCAGGCAAGGGCTGGGGGCATGGGGGTGTAGAACAAGATGGCTGCTGCTGTGGGGGGGGTCAGGGCAGAGGGCTGGGGGTGTGCAGGGCAATGAGGCTGAGTGTGTGTGGAGGGTCAGGCAAGAAGGCTGGGGGGTCAGGGCAGAGGGGCTTGAGTGTGTGAGGGGCAGTGGCAGAGGACTCGGAGGTGTGGGGGGGTGTAGGACAGCAGGGCTGATGTGGGCGGGGGGGGGCAGGGCAATAAGGGCTGCTGTGCTCGGTCTCATTGGGTCGCTCAGCCTGCCCCTGAGCAGACTCAATGGCAGCAGGGCTGGAAGGGACTGTGCCTTTCAACCACCATTACCCCAAGGTCCCCCCACCTCTCTCTGCCTCTCTAACGGGCTGCCGCTCTCCCCTCACCCTCTGCTCAGGGCATCAAGCTGATTGGCGCAAGGAGGGGGGGTACGGGGGCAGGCGGCAAGAAGCACCAATGTGGAGGAAGTGGGGAGAAGGGGAAGCTTTGGCTGCCTGCATGAACCAAGCTCTCGCTCCTGCCCGCAGGGGAACGGGGGCGGGGGCGCTGAGTGGGGCTGGGGGCCGGAACCGCGGCAGGCGGAGGTGCACTGCCCACTCAAGAATCGGCTACGTTGTGCCATGTTTGGCACGGCGTGCCGCAGTGCCGCCACCTGTCCGTAGAGCAACGCAGGCTCCATTTAATTCAGAAACTGTTGTCCATGTGTCCTTATGTCTGGGTCTGTGCCCTCATCTCAGTGTTCTTGGCATGAGATATAGTGTAGAATTAAGTCTTGGGTTTAAAGCACTTATAACTTTGGGAACGTACTGACTGATAGCCTCATGGCCCTATAAACTGCTTTTATCTGGCAGATGAAATTCCAATTGTTGGAACTCCTACTTTATGCCCTATTTAGTCTTTGGCTGAATCTAACCTATAATGAATCGTTTAAAATTAATCTTTTTTCAAGATTTGGCTATAGCTTCTCTCCTGCAGACTGCTGTTTGGTAGTGAAAGAGGAAGTGAAAGGTGTGAAAAATACAAAAGATTACAATCCTGATTGTTCAGGCTGGAAAAAGTCCTAACACTACAAGCTTGCCTTAGAATATTATATATTCTTTGCCCCTCTTGTTTTTCCCCATGCTAGCAAGAATAATGTCAGCTTATCTAGAATAAATTATTTTAAAAGCTGGTTCGCCTCAGGAGTTGTTTCTGTTAAGCTGTCTTGATGTCCTGCTGCTATATAGGTATGTATCTCAGGCTGGTGGCTCAGTGAGCCCACAAAATGCTCTGTTACTTATCTGGTGTGTTACAGTGGAAAAGTGTGGGTGGGTGCCTTTATTGTCGTAAAATTGTGACTTGTTTACCTAGCACTGAGTTTGAAAATGGCTGTGTGGTTTTAACAATAACAATCAGGCATTTTCTCCCTCCTGGCTCAGATCGCCGCCAATTTCTGCAAATAATTTCTAAGTTGCATGTGTGGGGGGTGGTTGTATATAAAGAGAGGAAGAGGCTGGCATTTTCTCTTAGTTGCAAGGCGTGATTAAGTTTGGTCTTGCTATGCTTAATTTTTAGGGAAAAGTCTCTTTCCAGTCACAGTAATGCTTCTGTGCCCATAATAATCTTTTGTCGTACAATTTGAGAGTGAAAACGGGAAATTATATGAGTAGTTGGTGGTGGGAGCAGCAAGGAAGAATTAGATGTAAACATGCTTTTTGAAAATACAGTGTAGTGGTTCCCAAGGTCTACCTTTTGAAATCCTTTGCAGAAAGTTGTGGATGGACTTCCTACCATGTATTAACTTTGGCTTCTGCCATCTATTCTTTCTTTCTTTCTTTCCCCATTTTTTTCTCTCTATAATTACCTTCTTCCATTCACGTAGTTTCTTCAATTGGGTTTTGTTCTCTTTGGGTATCTTTTTTCCTTTTCACTCCCTTCTCCCACTCGCCCACTCTCAATGATTACAATGCTGCTCAGGGTGGGTATTTGTGAGCATGGATGTGTTCTTTCATGTCGAGGCATGTACATCGAGCACTGTGTTAAGGGCTGCTAAAGCAAGCGGAACAATAGATGACTCTGAAGAAGTTGCTTTATTTGTCTGCAGACATGACAGCAGTGGTTCACATCCTGAAACACTGTGAGCTCGCAGACAATCCAAGTGTTCATATATGCTTCCTGCTCACTACTCCTGTCATCTATGCTCTCAACCTCTCTAGACTAGTCTGACAGACTGGCTCAGATCCCCGCTCACTTGTCTAGCCCCCTGTTTGGAAAACATCCTGGATTCGGTGATTGTGGTGTTGTCATCTTATGTTTGTTTAAAAAAAGCTGTTTAGCGCAAGAAGACTTCAGATTAGGTTTTATTAATCTGACTTGCTGAGTGAAGTGCATAGGGAATTTAATACTTATGAGGAGTGGAGGAGCTTTATTTTTAGAGGCCTGTAAGCTGGGATTAAAAAAAATTTCCTCTCTGGCTCCTGTTAAAAACAAACCTTTTTTTTCTCTGCTAAAAGTTCCCTAGCAGAGAAGAAAAATATAATATCCATGGTCCTGGATTCTTTACCTCTCCGCACGCTGCACCATGTCATAGCTTTCCTACTCAGATTTAAAAACCTAGCGTTCATCAAAACTGAGAAGCTAGGCATGAACCCTACAAGCTGTAATTACTCCAGCTTAGATCTGATATGTGCACCGCAGCCAGGAATTTCATCAGGCCTGACTGGCCTTCTCCTGGGGGACCCACCAAGACTCAGAGAGCTCCTGAGTCTTCACAACGCAAAAGGGAAACAAGCTCCTCCCCTTGTCTCCATCTTTATCTTCCAGCCCCAGCCCTCCCTACCTGGGTTATCCTCCGGCGATACTGTAACTTAAAATCCTTGAATGCAAAACAGAGAGGGGCAAATTTCCTTCGCCCCCTCCTTCTTCCCCTGACGTTGGCTCATGCAGACTTCAAACCGTAGTCAATGCTAACACCGAAGAGAATTCCTCCCCCTCCTTCATTCCCCATAAGTCACTTCTTAGCCTTACCAGAGAAAAACTCAAACAGGTTTATAAAGAAAGCTTATAGGAAAAGAAAGAAACAAAGACTAACAATATTCTTTGTACAGGTTGACATATAATACAGGACAATTTGCTTAAAAGAAAAAAATAGAATAAACAGCCTTCATTATCAAAAGAGATAACAATTTAAAACATTCAGCAACTACAACACAGTAAATACTAAAAAAAAAAACAATAAAAGCCTATTGTCTTAATACCTTTACGTTTACAAGACTGGAACAGAAGATTAGAGCTGTGAATGAGAAAGACCACCTCTCATATGCTGAGAGGCCAGACAAAAGATACAGACTCAAACGAATCCCGTCCCTGAGCTTCGAAAAATCCGGTTTCCTGATTGCTCTCTGGTCAGTGTTGTTGGTACCCTTTGTTAAAACCTTTACAGTGTGAGATAAGAAAACATTAACCCTAGCTAATCCTGTTATGACAATTAACACCAGAGGGGAGAGGGTCCGATTTGAGTGGACCTGAGAAAGGTCGGACAACAAGAGAGAGGGGCTGGTTATAACCAGAGCCAGGAAAGAACATCCCACTGAGTGCTTTTTATTCTCCCCCCCACACTCAGCTTTATGCCCTGCAGCCCCCATACCTCCCCATCCTCTGCCCTGATCCTTGAACCTCCTCACACCCAGCCTTCTGCCCTGCACCCCCAGCCCTCTTCCCTGACCCCTGAACCCCCTCACACACCCAGCCTTCTGCCCTGAACTCCCTCCCACCCCAACACACACCTAGCCATCTGCCCTGCATCCCCACAGCCCCATCCCTCTGCCCTGCACCCCCACACACATTCAGCCTTCTGCCCTACACCCCTTACACACCCCAGCCCTCTGCCCTGACCCGTGAGCCTCCCCCACCCAGGTCTGGGGTCCCAGCCACAGGCCCTGCTCAGCCCGCTGCCGGCCTAGGTGAACAGAACCCCAGGCTGGCAGCGAGCTGAGCAGGCTGGCGGTGTAAGATCAGCACTTTAATTTAATTTTAAATGATACTTCTTAAACATTTTGAAAACCTTGTTTACTTTACATACAATAGTTTAGTTATATAATAAAGACTTATAGAAAGAGACCTTCTAAAAAAGTTAAAATGTATTACCAGCACGTGAAACCTTAAATTAGAGCGAATAAATGAAGACTCGGCACAGCACTTCTGAAAGGTTGCCGACCTCTGCTCTAGGACTACTTTGCACATCACTGCCAGTGCAAAGCAGCCCTGAGAATCACCATAGCTAACATAGGGTGTATTCGGATGGTGCAGAAACAGCATACTGACTTCTCTGCCACCCCTCTCTAGTGCACAGGGTGTCCTTCTGACCCAGGAATCCCTAGTTACTTGCCAGCCCCTCTGGGGCCATTGGCATACCAAACAGTACATGGAAAAGTCAGCCTTTAGGCTCCTCTAGCTTACACCAGAGGTCACTCAGAGTGCACAGCTGGCTCAAGATTGGGAGAGCACGAAGATAAGAGAAGGAGAGTTGGTTTTCTGAATTACAACTGTTATTGTGAAAATGCAGAATCATGTCTGCCTTACTAGACTGAATTTGTAACCGATGACCCACAAATAAATCAATTTAGGCAAACTATGACAACATAGCTGTCGGAAACCTTGTCATGACACACACACTTCTACCTCAACATAACATTGTCCTCGGGAGCCAAAAAAAAAAAAAATCTTACCGCGTTATAGGTGAAACCACATTATATCTAGCTTGCTTTGATCTGTCAGAGTGCACAGCCTCGCCTCCCCCGGAGCACTGTTTTATCATGTTATATCAGAATTCGTGTTATATCGGGGTAGAGGTGCAGCTCCAATTTGAAATATTCATGGAACCGTAACTATGTTTTGTAAACAGGATAAAACCTTGCATGTGAACTTCAACCATTGCTGAAAATGGAACAGGTCCACCATATGACTAACCAAGATATATTTAGGTTTTTTTTAAATTATGGGTATTTTGGTCCCTTTTATGCTGATATATTCTGTAGTATCAAAGAGGTTTACATTGCTAAAACTACGATAACAGCACAAGACCATTTTAGCAGTAACAACTGTATTGTTTTAATAAATCAACCCCAGGATCATTGGAAAAAGAATTAATTAGGAAATAAAAAGTCCTTTCTTCCTTTATACATTGACCCTGAAGTAATAACTATCCGACACTCTACATGTATACTGCAGCTCTGCCTCCCAGAACTCAAAATAATTAATTTGTTCTAGGAAGAGCTTCTTTAATATAGTCACTTTTATTACACTGAAGATGTAGCAGACCAATTCTCCAAGTTGGTGGACTTTTTAATGTGTGGTTTAAATGAAGGACCAAGGACACATGGCTAAGACAATCAGGGCTAAAGGCACTGTAGAGGACCCTTCCACATCCAGGTCTTACCCTTGTAGAGTATATGACCTCAGGTTCATCCAGGCTTTCCAAGTCTGTCTTGTAATTTAATAAGCAATTCCATCAACTGCTCTTTTCACAAACTGAAGAAACACGTAAGTTCACTGCAAGACATAGCTGGTCCTTTGATCACACTGAGGCAGTTAGACACAGTAAACTGTTTTTATGGGGAGAAGGAGTGGCACTCTACATCAAAAACGGCATTACCTGTTTCTGAATCACCAATAACTCGGAAGTAAGTGATCCAGAATCACATTTAGGATAAACGTCCTAACAGATAAAACATAAAAGATGAGGTACCAGCTGGTTTCTGTTACAGACCACCAAATCACACTAGAGAACAGAATGACTGCCTCCTACAGGCCTATCACAGGGGATCTCAATTTGAGTGACATATCCCTAACAGTGAAGATAAATAACCAGTGGAACATCTAACCAGCGTAGTGGTGGATTCATCATCGCTGGCAATTTTTAAAATCAAGGGTGGATATTTTTCTAAAAAGATGTACTCTGGTTCAAACAGGAATTAAATTTAAATGAAGTTCTCTGATCTGTATTATACAGGTCAAACTAGATGATCCCAGTGGTCCCTTCTGGCTTTGTAGTCTATGATCAGATGGCTTAATCCAGTACCCTCCTGGGTGTCAGACTACTCTGAGCTAGTGTTCTTTTTGCCTGGCCCCACTGTAGGACTTATAGGCAGAGGGTGTAAAATTAACTGAAGATTATTTTTTTTTTAAATGATGCATGGCACCTGTTCTCTAGCCAGTATAACACTGAAACAGCATGCACCATAGCGGATTTTCAAAGATAGGGAACAATTTGCATCAGCATAGTTCCTCACACTAGAATCAAATAATCAGTTTTAACAACTGAAAATACAGGGTATATATGCAAAGCTTTACATAGAAATATGAAAAGGAGTAAACTTGAAGAACTGATACTTTAAATGCTGTTCATCTAATGCACTTTGAGTTGCAAGGTTTCAATTCTCAAATTTGAAGTATGGTACAAAACACAAAAAGACACAGATCCTAACATGCAAAAGTTTGTTTCTGCAAGGGGTAGGCTTGTGTTTAACATGATAGCAAGATAATGGCTTTGGGGGGGAATGTTTTGTTTTTTTCAAGAGTCTTTTGCACTTTAACTTTTCAAAAATATAGTTAAGTCAAGCAAACATACAACAGAGCAAGTTTGCTGTAACTTATACTATTTTAATAAATACAATAAGACACCTTGACTTCTGCTAGAGGTAAAGTTGTCTGCTGGTATTCACACTACAGGGGAAACTGTATGCTCCTCTTAAGCAGGAATGGAAAGCTTCAAACAAAAATTAATGCCCTCCAGAGGCAAAGAGCAAACAAATACAGATTCAAATATTCTAACACCAGAGGGGACTGTTTTGATTACCTACTCTGACCTCTTTTATAACACAGGGCACAGAACTTCCCCAAAATAATTCCTAGTGTACACGTTAGAAAAAACATTGTCAGTGATGGAGAATCCACCACAACCCTTAGTAAATTTTCCAATGATTAATTACTCTCAGTTAAAAATTTATGCCTTATTTCCAGTCTGAATTTGTCTAGCTTTAACTTCCAGCCATTGGATTCTGTTGTACCATTCTCTGCTAGATCAAATATTTGCAGTTTGTAAGTATCTACAAGGTGAACAATCAAGTCACCCTTAACGTTCTCATTGCGAAGCTAAATGGATTGAGCTTTTTGAGTCTATCGCTATAAGGCACATTTACTAATGCTTCAATCATTCTCATGGCTCTTCTCTGAACCTTTTCCAATTTGTCAAAATCTTTCTTGAATTGTAGACACTACTCCTGGCTACAGTATTCTAGCAGAAGTCACACCACTGCCAAATACAGCAGTAATATTCTCCTTATTTCCACTCAAGATTCCCCTGTTCACGCATCCAAGGATTGCATCAGCCTTTTTGGGCAGTGTCACAACAGGTGCTCATGTTCAGCTGATTTCCACCTTTACCTCTACATCTTTTCCAGACTCACTGCTTCCCAGGATATTTCCCTGTAAATATGGTCTATGCTCTTTGTACTACACGTATGACTTAGTGTTTGACCATATTAAAAAGTGTATTGTTTGCTTGCACTCTGTTTACCAAGCAATCCATGTGAGCATATACCAGAAATCTGGCATCTTCATTATTTACCAGTCACTCAGTATGGGTCATCTGCAAACTTCCAGGTCATTGATTTAAAAATAAATAAAGTTACTCTCCAAAACTCTACTAGAAACACATCAGTGATGATTCCCAGTTTGCAATTACATTGAAACATGTCAGTTTGCCAGTTTTTAACCCATTTAATGTATGCCATGTTAATTTTATATTGCTGTAGTTTAATACATGGTCTATATCCACGTTTACATGCATACAGTGGTCTGGTATTCCAGAATATTAGCCAAAGAAGTGTGGTCTAAATACACCCTATCTCCCACAAATACAAATCACCCCAGGCTATTCAAAGACACTCCAGGAAGGGGGTGGATTTCATGCTAATAGACAAGACTTACTGTTGACTAAACATACATTTTCCAACCTACTGAAAATATTTCATATGCTTGGCTGGTAAATTAGAGATAGCAAAACAGGTAACAAGAGCAGTTGCTTATTCATGTTAATATTAATGATGATGAAGGCCGGTTTGTTTAAAAGGGGCCATCCAAACATAAAAATTGACCAAAATGTCAAGAGGTCATTAATCCAGCCCCAAGGTAGGGCCAAGTATACTTTGACCATAGGTGTTCAATTAATCTTTGCTTAAAACCTCCAAAAACAAGGATTCCACAATCTCCTTTGGTAAAACCAATTCCATGACTACTTAACTATCCTTATAGTTAGAAAGTTTTTCCTAACATCTAATCTAGATCTCCCTTGATGCAGATTAAGGCCATTACTTCTAGTTCTACCGTTAGTAGACATGGAGAATAATTGATCACAGTCCTCTAGACTAGAGCAGCCCTTAACAAATCTGAAAACTTATCAGGTCCCCCTTTCACACAGTCTTCTTTTCTCAAGACTAAACATACACAGGGGGTTGTTTGTTTTTTAACCTTTCCTCCCAGCTCAGGTTTTCTAAACCTTTTATGGTTACTCTCCTCTGGACTCTCCAATTTGTCCACATCTTTCCTAGAGTGTGCAGCCCAAAACTGGACACAAGACTCCAGCTGAGACCCCACCTGTGCCAAGTAGAGAAGAACAGTACCCCCAGTGTGTTACATTGCACATCCCAGAACGTTACACCTCTACCCCGATATAACACGACCAAATATAACAAGAATTTGGATAGAATGTGGTAAAGCAGTGCTCCGGGGAGACGGGACTGCACACTCCGGAGGATCAAAGCAAGTTTGATATAATGCAGTTTCACCTATAACACGGTAAGATTTTTTGGCTCCCAAGGACAGCGTTATATCAGGTTAGAGGTGTATTAGCCTTTTTCACAACTGTACCACACTGTTGGCTCATTCAATCTGTAATCGACTATAACCCCAAGATCCCTTTCAGCAGCTCTAATATTCAACCAGTTATTTCCTATTTTGTATTGATGCATTTAATTTTTCCATCCAAAAATGTAGTACTTTGCACTTGTCTTTACTGATTTATCTTGGTTGATTTCAGACCAAATTTGTGAAGGTCCTTGTGAAAGCTAAGTCAGTCCTCCAAACTGCTAGCAACCCTCCCAGCTTGCATTCATGCACAAACGTTATAAGCATATTCTTCACTCCACCAGCCAGACTGACTACCACCATGCCCAGGAGAGGCCCCTGAAGGACCCCATAAAATACAGTCTCCCAGTCTGACATCCAACCATTGATAAGTACTCTGAAAACTGTTTTTCAACCAGTTATGCACCCACTCTAGTGCACATTTTCCACATGATTCATTTCAGAGAAATGAGGCATTAAGAAACTGATAAATTCTAAAGGTAAAGTTTTACACCTGTATTAGTGAAAAAGAATGGACAGAATTAAAAATCCAGAGTTTAACGCAAAGTTGAGTGCCATAATTCCCTTCCCCTGCCCTACTGGGGGAAGGGATAGCTCAGTGGTTTGAGCATTGGCCTGCTAAATCCAGGGATGTGAGTTCAATCCTTGAGGGGGCCCACTTAGGGATCTGGGGCAAAAATCAGCACTTGGTTCTGCTAGTGAAGGCAGGGGGCTGGACTCGATGACCTTTCAAGTCCCTTCCAGTTCTAGGAGATAGGTATATCTCCAATTATTTTTCTTTTTTTTTTTTCTCTTACCGTATTTTAGGGACACAAGGTGAGTGAAGTAATATGGATACAGAGAGACCTAGACAAATTAGAGAATTGGGCCAAAAGAAACCTGACGAGGTTCAACAAGGACAAGTGCAGAGTCCTGCACTTAGGACAGAAGAATCCCATGCACTGCTGCAGACTAGAGATCAAGTGGCTAGGCAGCAGTTCTGCAGAAAAAGAACATAGCGGTTACAGTGGATGAGAAGCTAGACAGGAGTCAACGGTATGCCCTTGTTGCCAAGAAGGCTAACAGCATTTTGGACTGTATAAGTCGGAGCTTTGCCAACAGATAGAGGGACGTGATCACTCCCCTCTATTCGGCATTGGTGAGGCCTCATCTAGAGTACTGCATCCAGTTTTGGGCCTCACACTACAAGAAGGATGTGGAAAAATTGGGAAGAGCCCAGCAGAGGGCAACAAAAATGATCGGGGGCTGGAGCACATGACTTATGAGGAGAGGCTGAGGGAACTGGGATTATTTAGTCTGCAGAAGAGAAGAGTGAGGGGGGATTTGAGAGCAGCCTTCAGCTACCTGAAAGGGGGTTCCAAAGAGGATGGATCTAGACTGTTCTCAGTGGTACCAGATGACCAGGAGTAATGGTCTCAAGTTGCAGTGGGGGAGGTTTAGTGTTTCCTAATATCCAACCTATTTCACTAGGAGGGTGGTGAATCACTGGAATGGGTTATCTTAGGAGGTGGTGGAAT
Source organism: Chelonoidis abingdonii (assembly GCF_003597395.2). Classification (NCBI taxonomy): domain Eukaryota; kingdom Metazoa; phylum Chordata; order Testudines; family Testudinidae; genus Chelonoidis; species Chelonoidis abingdonii. Next base: position 63,659,314 of record NC_133774.1, on the reverse strand, counting down.
CTCCATCCTTAGAGGTTTTTAAGTTCAGACTTAAAGCCCTGGCTGGGATGATTTAGTTGCGGATTGGTCCTGCTTTGAGCAGGGGGTTGGACTAGATGACCTCCTGAGGTCCCTTCCAACCCAGATATTCTATGATAATATATTTTATTGGACCAACTCCTGTTGGTGAGACACACAAGTTTTTGAGCATACACAGAGCTTTTCTTCAGGTCTGGGCAATGTACTCAGAGTGCAACAGCTAAATAATCTGTTCTACCCTCGTAGTTAGCTCTCACACTGAGTGCAGTGACCTGTGTAAGTTCAAAAGCTTGTCTCCATCACCAACAGAAGATATTACCTCACCCATCTTGTCTCTCCCATACCCGTGGATCACCAGGGCTACAACAACGCTGCATTCTACTATATTTCAACAGAGCATATAGCACATGGGACTTCAGCTGATCTAATAACTAGGAAACTTAGGTGTCAGAATTAGTGATGGTCTAATTGTGAGGCTTGGAAAGACATACTGAGCTGTCATTAAAGAAAACAAAACACAAAGAAACCAGACATTCTGGGGAATTCGAGGTGAGCAAACAAAATAGACTAATATTAAGAGGCTGAAAGGAAGTCATTGCCCAAAATTATGAAACAGAAGCTGGGCACCAGGGAATGGGGAGTGCTGAACTAAGGACAATGGACTGATTTTGTGTCAGTGACAGGAATTTCGATGGGAGCTGCAAGTGCTCAATAACTCTGAAAGAGTCAGGTTTCTTTAGGGTCCTAAACATGGCTGTATACACCAAACTAATATCCAGGACTCAAAATGTTGGCCTTTCCTTCGCGCTGATTGCTAACAAACAGTACATATGTTAAACAAGTTGTGTGGGCTTTGAATCTGCATCCATTTAGCAGGGACAATTTTGTAAGATCAATATTGTATTTGTCTTATTAATGAAGAAAAACAAGCTTGAAGATACATTTTCTCTCAGCATTGGCTTTAGATAGTTGCATATTTATCAGTCTAAACAGTATTTTTCACAATGTGAGGTGTGCAACTCTCGCAAGGTTTCAGAACAGGAAATTTAGAGCACCTGAATCTCTAATGAACCTCCCTCCAGGACCTCCGCTGTGGCTGAGGTGGAGGAAGAAGATCTCACCAGGAGAGGGCACAGTGCTACCCAGTTCAGCATCTGGCCAGTAAAGTGCTCCGTAATTCTTTAGACAAAAAGGAATTAATATCCCAGGTTCAGGGGAGCCCAGGCTCTTGGGAGATAGCCAGAAGCTGTGCGTGAGAAGCAGCAGTAGCCGACGATTGAGAGATGGCTGCCAAGGGAAAGTTAGACAGCCTCCAAAACAGAACTGAAAGCGAAGAGCAGGACAAGAAATGAGGGCCGGTAACAGCTGCAGAAGGAGGATACTGCAGTGTCTTGGAAGCATAAGGCATGGGGACAACTGATTGCGCACAGCAGAATGATGGTTCACAAAAAGCCTTAAGACTGTTACTTTATACCCCTGTACCAAACTGCCTCTACGTGCTGGGTTAGGAACGGTTGGAAAATCTGTTCCTTTAATTGAAAGTATTTGTGCTTTTTGCACATTTCTGTTTCTGGTAGCCCTTGTAATGTAATCCTTACTTTAGATGAACTCACATAAGACCTGGAGCATCTTCAGCTCCCGAAATACACACGGCTTGCGACCAGACATCTCAAGGAGACGGATGTGCTGAAAGCACACCACCCTGCAGTGGCGTCACTTACAATACTTATTGTGCATCTTATTCGCCTTCCCTTACTTTGCAAGCAGTCCCAAAGCTAAAGAAAAATTACAACAGAATGGAAACTAGATACAGCATGTTGCTAACACACACAGCCATGAATTACTTCAAGACAGACCCACCCACAGAGTGTGCACATGTTGGTGGTCTTTGTGAAGTCGCTGGCCTATGGCTGTGTCAGTCACTTTAAGGTCACATCATACAGATGGCCTAGAGAACAGCCTGAGCTTCAGAGATATTAAAGTGTCACACTTAGAAGCATTGTTTTATAGTCAAAACAATTTTAAATCTTCTGCTTTTAGCGCAATCCCGCCTCACCCTCCTCCCCCAAAAGCCACCAAAAACAGATGATAGAAATTAGAAGCAAAAGAGACTCTGATCACCTAATAATTTTGCTAGTCTTAATATGCTCACTAACCCAACTGTTTACCGTCATATCCACAAAACACCCTAAAACATCAGAAGTATATTATTGTGTGATTTTGGGGGGGGAGAAGGGGGTTGTTTTTTTAAATAAAAAACCAGAGAATCCATTACAACCAAGACAAATTTATGAAGGTCCTTAGAACAATTACAACATTCTGGTGTTAAAAGTTGATGAGATCCAAGTAACAGTATTCACTGTAATGGGATAGCCTGTGTTATGAAAAATAAGTTTGCTTTAAAATGCCTGCAGCAAAACTGGTTCTCTTGAAAATGAAAGGAGGGTGTTATGAACAACTAAACTATCAATCTGCACTAAGATTCCTTGTAAAGTAAAATGAAACCTCTTAGAAGCTTGCTATGCAGTGCTTCCCAGAGGCAGAGAAGAGAAAACGATATAAAAAAATTTGAGGGCAGACACAGAATGGAGGAACTAAACAAATAGTATACTGTCTGAACACAGCTTTTCTTCTTGCTATCAATATTGAGTAATAGACCAGCTTCTGTGAAGTTAGTGGTTATTGCTAATACATAATATTTACAGAAATTCTGGGAGTTTGTTGGATAAATCAACAAAACATTTAATCATAAATATATGAATCAAGGAGTTCCTCCTTCACAAAACATTTTATTCTTAAAATTTGATAGGAGAGAAAGATTAGAATTCATGGCAGGAACAAAAACATATTTCACTCATACCAAGTCTCCAGGGTATGCCTCTGTAGGTTAGAGCCAGTGGGAATTTTAGAAAGACCAGGAGGGTTAGAGATTTCAGGAGAAAAATTTTCCACCAAAAAACACATTCCTTAACTTGATGACGAACGTCTAAGAAGCTGCACTGCTTACAAGGAAATTTTACTAGAAATACAGAAGCACTGTACTTATTAAAAATTACTTGTTAATGGCTTGATCTTGCTTCCATTGAAGCTAATAGCAAAACTAATGTCAATTTAATAGGAAGAAGGATCAGGCTCCAAAATAATAACACAGCAATTTGCCTTACAATGACAGTGAAAGTTTTCAGCACGCATTATGGACCAAAATCCTGATGTTTTTACTCAGTCCCTTTCAAACAAAAGTCTCATTTTACTTCAGTAAGGACTGAGCCAAGTGGTAGTTTCCTCTTTCTGCATGAAGATGTAATTTTAAATGAAGTTTTAACCAAATTTTTAGTCAAAATAAAAATATAGGAGTCACTAATATTTTACAACAAAATAAAGCAATTCAAATTTTAAAAAAGCCATCCTTATTTTAAATTATTGCGAAGAGGATAAAGGGAGAGGGGAACAGCAAGAGAGCACGTATGGATTGGCTGCCTGAAATACCTGAAACTAGAGCTAGAAAAAACAAACAAAAAAGTTTCAGACAAGACTTTTTCCAGACACACAGACCCCACCAACTCAGGGAAGGGGAGGGAGGCAGATTCAACTCAATCAAAAACATTTTGGCATTTTGCCAAATTGTTTTGGTCTGAGGAAAGAAAAAACAAAATTCAAACATTTTATTTAAAGTAGCAATATGAAATGTTTCAATTTGAAATTAATTTTTCTTCAAAATTAAGAAAGCTTTGAAATAGTGCATTTCATTTAGTTTTCAAACATTTTGTCCAACCCCAACAATTATTAAATTTTTCAGTTTGTCACAAGTTGCAAAAAAATTTGTTTTACATTGACCAGACCGGAATCCACAGCCACCAGAATAGCCAGCAAACAAAACAAAACAGTTATTTACACAGCTCTAGATGAAACCTGCCTGTTGCAGTAACTGAAACCTCATCCACTACCGCCCCACCACGCAATATATAATTAGAGTAGTCAGTCATTTTCACTACAGTAAAGCTACACATCTGTTAGATACAGGCATAGATTAAACTTCAGGCATCTGCATGATAAAACCTTCAGTCTTCATACAGAGAATCAGATATACAGAAGGCAGTGCTTAATCTGTGCCAGAGCTGAGCCTTGGCAGTTCATAGCCCCAATGCCACTTTCATTAGAAATTAAGCACTGACAGAAGGACCCTAGTTAGTGCAGTGATGGGTTCTACATAAACCCAAAACATATTTCTGCTCCACTGAAGTACACCTGCTTTCTGAACAATAGTCTTGACTGACTTTTACTAATGGCCATAATAAAAATATGGTTACATTTCTTTTGTTTTCTTCAGTTACACAACTGGTTTAAACTACTTTGCTCAATCAGCAATATGTAGAGTCTAAGTATTCCCTGTATGACAAAAATTTTCTTTTAACACTTTAAAAACAAGGAAGCCCAGTACTGCTGAGTGTAATTTGATGTTTGACATCTTTGTAGCACTTTGTCTGGAAATGGAAGAGACCAAACAGTTAACCCATGTCTTAAAAATTTAGCATTTCAAAATGACTCCCAAAAATAAAAAAAAATTATTGCTCTCTCTTTTCCAGATTTGTAGTTTATTTTTCTAAACAATATTTTAACATTCCCCATAAAGAATTTAAAATATAAAAAACGCATTTCTATACTAAATGTACAAATCAGATAAGAGTCAGAGAGATGTGTTTCGAAAATCCAGGAGAGAAGGAAGTGACTCAAATGCTGTAACACCCAACCACTTGATTAAGTTATACTGAAAGAAAAAAATTTAAAAAAAAAAGAGAGAGACTGCCCACAAACCGTATAACAAAAAGTTAAACCAGTTATTTAACACTGAACTGCAGTAAAAAGGACATGTATTTAAAATACTGTTAAAAAGCCACCTTTTGAAGAGCCAGGTCTTTTCAATAATTTTGTATTGAAAACTTAGTTGTACGTGTACCATTAAACAATAGTTTAAACTGCAAGTGCCTATCAGTAATGCACAGAGCTTCTCCTTTCTAAATTCTTCTTTTGATTACGATTCTAGATGGACAAATTGGGTAGAGTGTTTTGTTGTTTGCACGAGTCACCATATTCAGTTGCCATTCTGCTAATTGGGTCACAAGTCTTCATCTCAGTTTAAGTAAATTAAGGCCCCGATCCCTCAAACATATATATACACACATACACACAAAAGTATGTATGCATGCAAGTACTGTAGTTTCACTGAATTCTCAGTTGTGTAAGGGCATCTATCTACGACAGGATTGGGCACTTCAGAAACATGCAGATAGATAAGGAATAGGCCAAGTCTTGGTTATTGAGCAAACTGATCTGCTGTGACTCGGCAGTAGTTCCATCTAAAAAGTCTTACATGGAAAGCATTTGCACACTTTCAACTCTCTAGCTGCACAGACAATTGTTTTTGCCAAATTAACTAAAACAAAATACAAAAAGGACTAAACTCAGGTCATTAGGCAAAAACAGCTGGACTATAATTGTTACCATGATTTAAAATTGCACCTTCCCTATTGGGAATGGTTAGTGTTACAGGCAGTGAAGGAAAAGTCTAGCTGTGATTTGTGAATGTGGAGCACACCAGTGGACCTGTATTTACAGACTAGCTTTTAAAAAACAGCTACTCTGACGACATCCAACTGAATTTATCCACTGGATTTCTAAAATATTATATCCTATGGTTGTCTAATGTTTGCAGGGATTAGAATGAGACCATATAGGGATTTAAAGGTGAAGTGGTAATTATGAAATTCAGCATCTTTAAATACACATGACCATCTCTAAAGAAACTTAATATTAGGAAGACTTACTTCAGCCCAACTACAAAATTACACCTGTTTCTTCACGGAACGGCATGGGGATTGGGGGGGGCAAAGGAGGGGAAGGCTGTTTTTACTTTAATGCTCTCTATTTTAATCTCTCTCCAAGTGCACTACAAACAGATAAAAAAAATTACTGAGGACAGACCTGCAACTCCTTCACTTTCACACTGTTAGTCTTTAGTATAATTTGCGGTCTTGTTTCCCTATAAGTGGCAAAGCCTTCTCTGTATCATGTTCAATTCATGGAACGAGTACTCTGTCCCAGGAAAGTAGCTCTCTTTTTTCCCCTTTTGTGCTTATGATTGCATTTGCCCTGCATGTGCTTTTCTTAAGAGGAAGATCCACAAAGCTCTGCTGAAAGTTTGACCCATTTAGACACAGTCCACTTTTTAAGCTAGTGCAGGAGAGTGCACCCATTTACACCAGCTTTACATCTGACTAATCTTTCTTGGAAATGAATGTCTAAAAATGCTATACAATAAGGATGTAAGAAGTGTGAAAATCTGCACACTATTAAAAACAACTTTCCTAATTACAATTAGACACAGTAATTATATTTTTCTTCTCAAAATGCTACATAGCGAAGTCTGTTGAACCAGTTTGCCCCAGATACAAAAATGCCACTAGAAGCCAGCCCTTACATCCCACCCCAAGCAGGAATGGCTCAATATAGACCATTTTAATCCAGAGCTGCAGACAGCAAACAGATTGCAGCTCTGCATCCATAACAGCAAATATGTAATTAACTAAGAATATTGAAATGCAATAGTTTTACAAACACTGTCTGAGACCTGGTCAGTGAGATGAAGTTTCCGTAAAGGGTTATTAGACTTTCCTGTATGAGTGTACAGATCTAGCTTAATAGGAATCTCTTGGAAATACAAGCAAGGAAGCAACACTGACCATAACAAAAACACAGCTGGGGGCAGTTAGAGGACAATGGCCTACTTCCAGGTTCCAACCTGAAGTGACACCACTGTTTTGTCAGTGCTGGGAACTAACTGATCAAAAGGCTATAGACAGAGTGCCTTGTTCTCTTACAAAGGAAGGGATCAGAAGACTGGGCAAGATTTAAAGCAACACTCCTCAGCTCAGGGGGAGAGATAATTGGTTTGTGAGTTAAAGGAAAAGACTCAGAGACACTTTAGCTGTCCATGGGCATCTATACCAGTGGGTCTCAAACTCTTTTACTGGCAACCCCTTTCATATCACAAGCCTCTGAGTGCGACCCACCGTATAAGTCAGGGGTAGGCAACCTATGGCACATGTGGCAAATGCGGCATGCAAGCTGATTTTCAGTGGCACTCATACTGCCCAGGTCCTGGCCACTGGTCCAGGAGCTCTGCATTTTAAATTTAATTTTAAATGAAGCTTCTTAAACATTTTAAAAAACCTTATTTACTTTACATACAACAATAGTTTAGTTATATATTATGGACTTATAGCAAGAGACCTTCTAAAAACATTAAAATGTATTACTGGCATGCGAATCCTTACATTAGAGTGAATAAATGAAGACTCAGCACACTACTTCTGAAAGGTTGCTGACCCCTATTATACGTGAAACACACTGTTTAATATATTAAACACCATTATAAATGCTACAGGCAAGTAGAGTTTGGGGTAGAGGTTGACAGCTCGCAACCCTCATGTAATGACCTCGTGACTCCCTAAGGAGTCCCAACCCCCAGTTTGAGAACCCCTGATCTATATGAAGTTTAGACCTACCAGCATTGCCACATGGAAGGTGGACAGCCATCTGGCAAACTAGTGTTGTCTACAGTTTTATTATTTAAGATCTTTTTCTCTATCATCATGATTCTACATAAAACAACAACACTTTAAGACGACCGTTTGGTTACTGGATACCACTGTCATAGCTCCCAGAGAGAGTAGAACTGAGGGGCACTGAACATGTATTAGAGCTGCTGGGGAAATCACAGCTTATCACTATGGGGTGCAGCCCAGGGCCTGGTCTGAGAAAGGGAGAATCATGTGATGCTGCCTGGAGAGAGTACCTATGGTTTGAGGCCTGAAAGGGAGGGGTATTATGGGGAGACCGAAGGGCAGACATGTAGTTAGCCTGGTAACTGAGACTCTTGCACAGATCAAGTTCTACCCTAAAAAAACACACACCGCTCCAGTGACAAGAGACATTCATGGTGGGACAGAAATTGGGCCCCGCATATTAAAACTGATAAAATAACCCAAAATATTATATATCCAGAAAGTCAAATATTACTTTCTGCAACAATTCTCCCAGTATATGAGATTCAAGCTGCTGGTGACTATTAAAAGTTTATTCAACGTTTGCAGTTTCAATTTGCTAAAATTTCCTTAGTTTAAAACAAAACTGAAACACCACATAGCATTTCTGTACTGAAACCAAAAGGTAGGTGATTTTGAATTTACTAACTCCACTTTTTCCAAGCAGCAGTACTCCCTCCCAACATCTGTAAAGAATGCAAGTGTGTTCTGTCAACAGTATAGAAGCAGTGGGGTCCAGCAACTAGCACACTGGACTGGGACTCTGGTTTATTCCTGCTCAGCACTGCTGGGTGACCTTGGACTAGTCACTTAATCTTTCTACGCTTTCATTTAATTGTGCCTATGTAAACTGTAAGATCTTTGTGGTAGAGACTGGTTCCTACTATGTTACTTGGCTCTTGTGGTTCAGATTTTTCTTCATCTAAAAATCAGCTACTCTTTGCTTTAGAACCAATAATTGTAAATGTATTAGTTGAGCTAATCTCTTGCAATATACCTATTACATTTTGGGGCTGTCTCTAACATCTTATGTATTTTAAGAAGGCTATCACATGTTCTTTTCTTGCACAAACTTGTTTCAATGATGCTGGTCAGATAATTGCTGTGTTTTGTTTGCTCAAAACATTTACTACAGTAATGGCTGATTCCCTTCTGTTCAGTCTCCCTAAATGTTACATACACTTTTAAGTTCTTCCTAGAAAAAAAACCTGAGAAACACAGCCCAATACTGTCTAATGAGATTAAATCATATTTTGCATCCTCTCTATTTCTAATGAATAAAAACAAAATCATAGAAGATGAGGGTTGGAAGAGAACTCAAGAGGTCATCTAGTCCAACCCCCTGCTCAAAGCAGAACCAACCCCAACTAAGGGCTTGTCTATACTTGCCATTTAAAGCAGAAAAAAAATCCCTTTTTTGCACAAAAACCAAGGGAGCATCTATACTTGCCAATGACTTTTTGTGGTGAAATTCAGAAGTTTCACCTCAAAAAGAAAACCACCTCCACGAGAGGCATACAGCTCTTACTGGTGATGCTTTTGCAGTGATGTGCAAGTGAAGAGACATTCTTCCTGTTTATAGAGCTTTTAGCCTCTGCAGGATATCCTACAGTGCTTAGTGACCACTCTGGCCAGCAGCTCTGATGCCCAGGTAACTAGACATTCTCCCCTCCCCCGTAAAATCCCAGGAACTTTGAAGCTCCCCTTCATGTTTCCTTGGCAACATTTATCTGGCCAGGGGACAATGCCTGCTCCAGGGAGCAAACAATCCCCTGCTTGGAGAAATGCTGGGCTACTGGAGCTGATCAGTGTTTAGGGAGAGGAGGCTGTGCAGGGACACAGGATGCCCCACGATCACCCTGCCCCCTTCCCACAAGACCTAGGGCTTGGCTACACTGGAGAGTTGCAGCGCTGGTGGTGGTTTTACAGCGCTGCAACTCGCTCACCGTCCACACTTGCAAGGCACATACAGCGCTGTATCTCCCTGGCTACAGCGCTGGTTGTACTCCACCTCGACCTGAGGAATAACGACTATAACGCTGCTGATGCAGCGCTGCTCCGCCAGTGTGGCCATCAAAAGTGCTGTTATTGGCCTCCAGAGGTATCCCAGAATGCCTGTTCAGCCAATCTGCTCATCAGTTCAAACTCTACTGCCTTGGCCTCAGGTGACCAAGCGTCAGACCCGTCCTTTAAATGCCCAGGGAATTTTTAAAATCCCCTTCCTGTTTGCTCAGTCAGGTGTAGAGTGCAATCAGTGAATCTTTCCAGGTGACCATGGTTCCACGTGACAAACGAGTCCCAGCATGGAGCAATGGCGAGTTGCTGGACCTCATCAATGTTTGGGGTAGGAAGCTGTGCAGTCCCAGCTGTGCTCCAACCGTAGGAATTATGATACCTATGGGCAGATATCAAGGGCCATGCTGGAAAGGGGCCATGACCGGGACACGCTGCAGTGCAGGGTTAAAGTAAAGGAGCTGTGGAGTGCCTACTGCAAAGCCCATGAGGGAAACTGCCGCTCCGGCGCAGCCCGCACGACCTGCCGTTTTTACAAAGAGCCGGAGGCAATACTTGGGGATGACCCCACCTCCACTCCGCGCACCACAATGGACGTTTCAGAGCAGGGGGACGAGGAGGAGAAGGAAAGCGAGAGTGAGGGTACTGGGGTAGGGGGAGACACACCGGAGTCCCAGGAGGCATGCAGTCAGGAGCTCTTCTCAAGTCAGGAGGAAGGTAGCCAGTCGCAGCAGCCAGTACTTGGTGGAGGACAAACAGAGGAGCAGGTTCCCAGTAAGCGGTTTTTATTTTCAGGATTGAAATTTTTCGGGAGAGGAGGGAGGGTTAGGGCAGCATGCATGCATGCTTAGATGCGGAACAGCGCATTGATGTGGTCTATCATGTCCCAGTAATCGGCCTCAGTAATCTCTTCAAAAGTTTCAGCCAGAACGTGGGCAATGCGCTTGCGCAGGTTTCTTGGGAGAGCCACTATGGTCCTTGTCCCAGTCAGGCTAACACGTCCACGCCACTGTGCCGCAAGGGGTGGGGGGACCATTGCAAGACACAGGCAAGCTGCATAGGGGCCAGGGCAGAATCTGCATTGCAGTAGAAGACCCTCCCGTGCTTCCCAGGTGACCTGCAGCAGCGAGATATCTTCCAGGATAAACTCCTGTGGAAAATGTTGGGATAGTGTTCAGTGTAGGTGCCCCTTGCAGCTGTTTGCTTTCCCCAACGCACAGAAACCCCGAGGACAGTACAGCCCTGAAACAATCAGTCCCCATTACTCACCATTTCGGGGCTCCCGTGGGTTATGTGCGCTCTCTTTGGGATGGGAAAATTATGCTATTGTGAAGACTGTTACCCTCCTTAACTGTGGGGGAATAACTGTCTGGTATAAACAATGCTGCCTCTGTTAACTGTTGCGTTTTTGCCTTTACAGATGCAACCTTGAGATCTCGGCTGCCTGTGTTATCAATGGCTGAGAGACTACAAAACCTCCGGAAGAAGCCGCGAAAAAGCAAAGAAGACATGCTGCAAGCAGTTATGCAGCACTCTGTCACAGAGAATCAAAAAGTGCAGGACTGGAGGGAAAGGGAAAGCAGGATCCGCCAGAAAAAAGCAGCGGACAGGAAGAAAAGCACAAAGCAGCTGATAAGCATCCTGGTGCGCCAAGCAGACTCTATCCAGGAGCTCGTAGCCGTGCAGACGGAGCATTACCGCGCCCACCCACCCCGCCACCCTTGTCCCAAAGCTCTTTCCCTTGTGTCCCCATGTCAGTTCAAAACCCCCTTCCCCAGCATCCAGGTTCTTACCACCACCACCAGCTGCCTCCATCACTAGCACGTTCACCAAGCAGCCCTGAGAACTACGACCTTTACCCTCTGCACTCAACCCCCCTCACCATGCAATATAGGCATCCTGAAGTGCAGCAGCCATTGCACAGCACTCCAGACATGACATATTCAAACCTGTGACTGTACAGTTCTCCACCCCACCCCTCTGCCCTTTTAGATTCCCAAAAACTTGTGTGTCTGTCAAAGTTATTTTCTTTGCAATAAATGAATTCTTGACTTTGAAAAGAGTCTTTATTATTGCAGAATGTCAAAGATACATTAGCCCAGGAAAGAACAGGCACTGCAAATCAGCTTAGGAAACACAGATTCCTACTAACATTGTAACCACTGCACTTCACTTCTCTGCAAGGCACCAAACATTACTGTTGGTTTTCAGCCTCAAATTCCTCGCTCAAGGCATCCCTAATCCTTGCAGCCCTGTGCTGGGCCTCTCTAGTAGCCCTGCTCTCTGGCTGTGCAAATTCAGCCTCCAGGCGTTGAACCTCAGAGGCCCATGCCTGACTGAATCTTTCACCCTTTCCTTCACAAATATTATGGAGGGTACAGCACACGGATATAACCGCGGGGATGCTGCTTTCCCCCAAGTCCAGCTTCCCGTACAGAGATCGCCAGTGCCCCTTTAAACGGCCAAAAGCACACTCCACAGTCATTCGGCACCGGCTTAGCCTGTAGTTGAACCGTTCCCTGCTGCTGTCAAGGCTCCCTGTGTACGGTTTCACGAGCCACAGCATTAACGGGTAAGCAGGATCTCCAAGCATCACAACAGGCATTTTGACGTCCCCTACTGTGATCGTCCGCTCTGGGAAAAAAGTCCCAGCCTGCAGCTTCCTGAACAGGCCAGTGTTCTGAAAGATGCATGCATCATGCACCTTTCCGGGCCAGCCTGTATTAATGTCAATGAAACGCCCACGGTGATCCACAAGCGCCTGGAGAACCATGGAGAAATACCCCTTCCGATTAACGTACTCTGATGCCAGGTGGGGTGGTGCCAGAATAGGAATATGAGTCCCATCTATCGCCTCTCCACAGTTAGGGAAACCCATTTGGGCAAAGCCATCCACAATGTCCTGCACGTTCCCCAGAGTCACAGTTCTTCCTAGCAGGAGGCGATTAATGGCCCTGCAAATTTGCATCAACACGATTCCAACGGTCGACTTTCCCACTCCAAACTGGTTCACGACCGCTCGGTAGCTGTCCGGAGTTGCCAGCTTCCAGACTGCAATAGCCACCCGCTTCTCCACCAGCAGGGCAGCTCTCAATCTTGTGTCCTTACACCGCAGGGTGGGGGCGAGCTCAGCACACAGTCCCATGAATGTGGCTTTTCTCATCCGAAAGTTCTGCAGCCACTGCTTGTCATCCCAGACTTCCATGACGATGTGATCCCACCACTCAGTGCTTTTTTCCCCCGAGCCCAAAAGCGGCATTCCACGGTGCTGAGCATGTCTGTGAATCCCACAAGCAATTTCGTGTCATACGCATTATGCGACTCACTATCATCAGACACCTCACTGTCACTTTGGATCTTAAGGAATAGCTCAACTGCTAAACGTGATGTGCTGGCGAGCCTTGTCAGCATACTCCTCAGCAGTTCGGGTTCCATTTCCCACAGAAATCGCGCTGCACAGAAACCCTTGAAAGAGGCAAGATGGCGCCAAATGTGGATGGAAAAAACAAGGATTGCTGGGATGTGAAGCGATGCATCACAGGGCGTTGGGACAGGAAGCAGAATGACCCGCACCTCTGCCCCCTTCCCACGACCCACGGCGCCAGAATGGGAAGAGGTGCTCTGTGGGATAGCTGCCCATAATGCACCACCCCCAACAACGCTGCAAATGGGGCCACACTGCAGCACTGGTAGTTGTCAGTGTGGCCACACTGCAGCGCTTTCCCTACACAGCTGTACGAAGACAGCTTTAACTCCCAGCGCTGCACACCTGCAAATGTAGCCAAACCCTTAGTGTCAAAATGGAGAGAGCTGCACTGTGGGATAGTTGCCCTCAGTATGCTCCTCTCATGGTGATGGAAGTACTGCAAATCTAGGCACTCTGACACCTGTGGAAGTAAATGAGAAGACAAACCCGTGCTTTTCTTTCCCTATCTCCCATGAGAAACTGACAGTGCAAAAAACTCTGCAAGTGTAGACATAGCCCTGGTTGAGATAATTTAGGCATTGTCCAGATGTGCTAAGAAATTGTATAATCATATCAGAGGGGTTGCCGTGTTAGTCTGGATCTGTAAAAGCAGCAAAGAGCCCTGTGGCAACTTATAGACTAACAGACATATTGGAGCATGATCTTTCGTGGATGAATACCCACTTCGTCGGATACAATAGTATTCATTTCTCTAGGATCAGACAGCCAATTCAGTGAAGAGGATAGGGAGAAAGCACTTAGCACTTCTAGATATGTATATCAAAAAGATACAAAGCACAATTCCACACATCCACCCCTTTTGTTTAGGCTGAGCAAGGCGATCCACCTCACCAACTGCTCTGCCATCTCTGAAGGCACAACTAAATGCAGACTCTGCTTCTGTACACAGTCCCTCCTATTAAGCAGAAGTTTGAGCTCAGTAGAATCTGATGAGCCCACAGTCCCTCTAGAAACAAATCTCAGTCTGCCAGACCTCCTAGTTTTTGTGGCTCTTATACTACTTTTCAACTCAGTTTTGAAGGTCACACCAGCAGGATTCTAACAGTCTTTCTGAGTTGGATCATCATCAGATTCTGTAAAGCTGAGACCTTTCCTCCACAACAGATAGCCTAAACCAATAGCTAGCTCCAAGAGTTGCGAACTTGCAGAAAGGACCATCCCATGGCCCTTAGGCTAGAACGGTATCAGGGGAGGAGCCAGTTACTAAAACTCTTAACCATGTTTATCAATGGGTTGTAATGGTTTCCCAGTAATGCTATTAATACAGGTTTTGCATGACTTTGGACATGGTGACATCCCATCTATACAGCATGATTAAATGGTGCAGTGTGTCAGTCCCCTTTCTCTTACAGTTGCAGTGTGTTTGGCTCCTAAATATTGTATTAACTCTGAAGTTTAAATATGACAGTTTAAAAGTCAACTCCACTAGCAATTCAGTAGCTTTCCATTACTGCTATTATGATCAGCAACACGCTTATGAAGTGCAATTAGACATCATGAAAGTTAGAGATGGAACAGATCTAATCTTGCCCCACTCATGTTTATTCAGAATACTGCTATAAAGATCAAAGTGAAAGGGCCAGGAAAATCACCACATCATCTCTTTGCAGTCCTCCACTAGCTCCATCATCAAATGTAAGCTAGACTTCATTTTCAAGATCCTTTATGACCCATCAGCTCTCATTCAGTATGGAAAGATGAACTCCTGTGTCCATTTGGCTTACGATGACTGCCTCCATTGCCAGCTTGTTAAATTATCAAACAAGTGCCTTCATGCTTTCTCCCATGCTGCCCATAATGCTTGAAAGGAGCTTCCCAGGAACATGGGATGAATGAATACATTATCCTCCTTAAAAAAACCAACCAACCACACTCCTCTGCCATGAGACCTACACAAAACTTGACAGAAAGGCCTTTGCTGCACTGAAACCACTGACTATCAAGCTGAGCAATATTGCCTCATTGTTTCTCATTGCCTCATTGTACTCCCCCATCTGCCTTAATGATCTTTTGTCTCTTGTTTCATACTTAGATTATAATTCCTGCCGCTAGAAGCTTGTCTTCTACTTGTGTGTTTGTACAGCTCCTAGCACAATTGGGTCCTGGTCCAGGACTGAGGTGCCTAGATGCTACGGTGATGCAAATAATCTGTTAAGTCATCTATTATGCCCTTTGCCAGTATGCGATTGCTCCCCTGCCCACAGTGGATTTGACAAATCATCTGAATATAGTTTCCACTACTCTCCTAGGAAATTAAGTATTCAGTTGTTACTAGGTATTGCTGTTAGGATTTGATTTTATCTCCTAGGGGAGGTAGGGGAAGATCGAATCTGAGAAAGGTCAGTGGAGGCCTGTAACAAGAGGAAAGGGGCAGATGTGAAAGACCAATGGTGTGCAAAGTATGAACATAGTTCCAACACTATTTCTCTCCCAACCCTGTACACATTATGGAAATAATTAGTTGCCAGAGCCTTCTACAAATTATGATTTTCTCTAATACAGGAACATGTGATCACAGTTACAGCTGTATCTGACAGCATGGATTCATTACCATTGTGTGTCAACATTTACATTACACAGAGGTTCATAACTTGGCTGTAAATATTTGCTTTGAGTGGAACCATTTATGGCATGTTCTGAACCTTCACACATTATGAAGTTTTCAATTGCTACGGAGAGATGTGAGAGACCTACTCATCATTCAGACCAGAGAGTGGGTTCACAGAGTTTTGAAAAGCTTGGGACCTTTTAAGCAAATAGAAAACTTGCTTAAGCCCTTTTTTCCTGCAAAAATAATCATCCTAAAACATTTCAAGCTACCTGCACAAGAATTTATAGATGTTAAATGGTAATATCAGCTCTAATAATGGTATAGCAGATGTGTAAGTGGATCCTGGAGAGAATATATTATGGAACCACAGTACTTTGCAAATTAAAGGGGCAGTTTATAGCTCCTTGGAAGCAAGGGCCCTAAGCACTCAAAGTATGCCTAAACTGGTCTTTTAAGAAGCCAAACCAGTTTGGGGCAGGCTAGTATTTGGAAGGACGACCATTGCAAGTGTTCTAGAACTGCTGGGTGAGATTTTTAAAAGGGGCCTAAGGGAGTTAAGCAAATGACGCCTATTGAATTTTAATGGAATTTGTGCACCCAAATACTTAAGCTCCTTTCAAAATCCCAGCTCGTGTTTCCATTGACAATGGCAGCTCTTTCCGTATTTTTTGTTAGTACGGTATACGATTTCATACATTTTGGGATATGCTTTCCAAGTAGCATGCAACTGTTTTTTGTCATCACCCATAAACACCAATAGTAGCTGTCCAGCTAAATCCCCATATACCTCTTTTGAAAGCACCTCCCTTGCTATCTTGCCTGGTGACCTTAACAGGTTTCTGTAGTGGTTTATGGGAGACCTGAATTTGTATTATGATCCTTTTGGTTTCCTTTAATTGTTTTTATTGAAGCTAAGAGCCTGGAACCAGAAGCACCACACACTGAAACTGTACCAGATTTCATACATTAAAGAGGGCTCGGAGGAAATGAGAGGAAAAGGAACTGCATACACTCTCTTTGAGCCTCAACTCCTCTCATGTGATGCCTTTTCCTGTAACCCTGGATGCATTTTTCCTCTCCCCACTTTCACCCGTTAACAGAGCATATGCAAAAAAAGGTAAAATTTTAACATTCTAACACTACTTTAACTGCACAAAGTCAGCAAACTGAGGAGGTTCCCACAGTAATGGTAACATCTTCCTTGCACATATGCCCGACAAACAGGGTCTTTCATCACATCAACATACAACATGATACAATGTGGCAAACAGAATACATAAAGGTAAGAGCACTATCACTAAAGTGTCATGTCTACCAAACTTTCTATTTCTATATGAACTCTGATTATACAGCAAGTGACCCAACGCTGTCCCTGCTTTAATGTTACTGAAGTAATCTCAAATCTGAAGTTCCTGACCTTTGTGAAATTAAATCTTAACCTTAACATCCTGTTAATGTGGCTTCCAAGCCAATTACTAATTCTTTGTTTTAGGCATGCAGCTCAGCTCAAAGTACACTGGTAATAAACGGGGACAAGCTAACACTGCAGACACGCATTCAGCATTATGTGGGTAATTTCATTTTCCTTTTAAATATGCACAGCAGGCAAAGACCATACAAGGGCTATTTACTCAGTATCCAGAACACATCTTACTGAAACCTCAAGCAGAAACTCACAGATGCTGGTAAGACAGTTTCTGAGATCTGAACTAGTGAAGGTCTGTACTGACAATAAGTTGCACATACAGATCCCTAATGCCTCTGGTCTTTATTCCTGTCATAAAAGGTAATTTACTGCTTGCTATGAAAATTATGATCTGCTACTTCACTACTGGCTTTTCCAATGTTCAGCATCTACTATACTGCTCTGTTTTAAAGTGGTTATTGGTCTTTAAGAAGAGAAATTAAGAAGGAAGTTTATCTCTGAGGTAGTCTCCTTTTGATCAGGTGTACATGACGAAAAATGCCCTTTTGTAAGATGTATTTGACTATAAGGTACTGTTGTTTTTCAAGGGTGCGGGCACTGCTAGTTCTAGATTTGTTGATTGTATGCAATTGCTTTGTTATACATTTTGTGATTAAATGAATAGCAGCAGGAGTTTAAAAGATACAAAGTCACGGAGAACACTAACATTCATTCTGTTTGATTAGTAAAGAGCAGAAGGGGGTGGGGGGGAAATCATCCAGAAGTGCTACAAAATGTTCTTTATAATTTAAAAAGCAGGACATTGGAGGGGGAGGAGGGGAAATACAGAACAAATGCCCCAACTACTTGTTTGGTTTATCCACCTATTATGTCTTGTCTTTTAGACTGCAAGTTCCCTGGAGCAGGGACTGTGTTCTGCACAATCTAGATGCTGCCACAATATAAATAAGCAGTAATCATTTCAAAAGGCAGGATTTTCAAGTGATTAGGGATTCTGAGAGTCCAACTTGACACAATATATGGGACCAGAGCTGCAGGAACTGCTGAGCACCCACCCTGCAAGAATCAGTCCTCTATGAAATACATTTTAATTTGGATACCCAACAATGGAGGCAAACAAACAACAACAACAAAATCCACAAGTCACTAATGAAACTCTTGGCCAAAACAAACAACAGAAGCCATCAGAAGGATCATCCTTTATCCAGGGACACTTGAAAGATCTTTAAGAAAGTACTGCAATTAAAAAACAAAAAAAAAAGTCACAGTAACTATTAAAGAAAATGGTGTGTACAGATTGTCATTTTTTTCATATTTTTGATTAACACTTGATAATTAAGAGTAGTCTTAGCCCCTATCCAATTTGTTCTAAGCAACAGTGATGTTAATGGTTTTCGTTGGTTTGTTTGTTTTAACTTAACAGGAAACAGACAAGTGGTTCAGCATACCATTCCTTGAACCAAAGCTGCCTGTACTGATTTGTTGCAAGCCCTTAAATAAGGCTGGAGAGAGTTTAAAAACACGACTGAAGCTTCTGAAGATAGTTACCAGAACAGAGTTTATTCTCAGGTTTCTCAGAGCTTTTCTATTTGTTCTAATCCTAGTCTTGGGACTCTAAGTAAAAAGGAGCAAGAAAATACACAGGGGGATTGTCCGCATGTAGCGGTCAAGGTTAGAAAGAAACTTAGACAATTTAATCCCCAAAGCCTTGGGAACACAGGTTGCACAGATAGTATTTAGTAAACCTGGTACAGCATCTCCATCACTGGATTCCTTACACAACACAAAAATAGAAATTTAAGCTCAGCCCAGTGGGGAAACGTCAGCTTAAATAAAGACAAGCTGGGTGAGGCACTCTCTTTTATTAGACCAACTTCTGTTGGTGAAGATGACAAACTTTCGAGAAAGGTCCTCAAACTGACATTTGGCATACCTTTCTCAGACCTCAAGAAGAGCTTTTTATAAGCACAAAAGCTTGTCTCTCACCAACTGACATTAGTCCAATAAAAGATGTTACCTCAACCACACGGTCTCTCTAATCTCCCGGGACCGACACAGCTAAAACTACACTGCATACAATAGTTGAAAACAAAGGCCATGCAAAAAGTGGAATCCTAACAGTCTCAAAACATTTAGTAAACATCCAACGCTGCCAAAGAAAGGTGTGACGTTACGGACATGAACTTTAACCTTATAGATCATTCTTGCAACCACTGTTATACAGTTGCAGCAAATATTGTACAAAGGTTGTCAAGTAATGTATCTATAAAAAGGTTATGATTTGCTGGTTATGATTATGCTATCTGTATACATGTATCATTTTTGTATGTCAAGTTATAAATATTGGCTATGTACTTGTATCTCAATGTATTTGATTCTAAGGGTATGGCTACACTTACATTTGTACAGCGCTGGGAGTTACAGCTGTCTTCGTACAGCTGTGTAGAGAAAGCGCTGCAGTGTGGCCACACTGACAGCTACCAGCACTGCAGTGTGGCCACATTTGCAGCGCTGTTGAGAGTGGTGCATTGTGAGCAACTATCCCAGCGTTCAAGTGGCTGCAATGTGCTTTTCAAAAGAGGGGAGTGGGGTGGAGTGTGACAGGGAGTGTGGGGGAGACAGAGAGAGTGGATTTTTGCAGCTGACACTGTTCTCAGCTCCCTGCCTTGCAAGTTCTAAGGACTGGAAGATACACAGCACCNGACTGCACAGCTTTCTCACCCCAGACACTGATGAGGTCCTGCAGCTCGCAAGTGCTCCATGCGGGGCTCGTTTGGGTCATGGAGGCATGGTCAGTGATTGATTGCACTCCACACCTGGCTGATTAGCAAACAGGAAGGGGATTTCTAAATTTCCCGGGGCATTTAAAGGGCGGGTCACCTGAGCCCAGGGCAGTGGAGTGCGAAACAAGGAGCAGAGTGGCTGAAAAGGTATGCTGGGATACCTCCTAATACCCTGGAGGTCAATAACAGCGCTTTCGCTGGCCACACTTGATGAGCAGCGCTGCATCACCAGCGCTGGAATCACTACACCCCAAGCAGACCAGGTGTACAGCCAGCGCTGCAGCCAGGGAGTTGCAGCGCTGGCTGTGCTTTGCAAGTGTGGACACAGAGTAAGTTGCAGCGCTGTAACCCCATCACCAGCGCTGCAACTCTCCAGTGCAGCCAAGCCCTAAGTAGCACCAGTGAAGCTTCGACCACCTTATTGAGAAGGGACTCTTCAAATTAAGAGCCCAATCAAGAAATACTTAACTGACAATGGACCTTGGAAGACTCCAATCCACATGAGAAGTGCTACCTTAGGACTCTGGTGCCGCTGGTTCAATTTGCAGTTCCACCACAGACTTACTGCGCGACTTTCAGCAAGTCCCTTACGGCTTGTCTACACAAAAGTTGTGTGTGATCACCCAGCATAGAGGCATTATACCAATATAAAAAAAAGTGTTCATAGGCACCTTTACATTGGTATAATTACATCTGCACTAAAACATATCCCTAACCAACCATGGTTACACCAGTACAAGAACTGTGTAGTCTTAGTGCCTTGGTCAGTGTCTCAGTTCCCCATCTGTAAAAAGGAGATATGGCACTTCCCTATCTCATGGGGTGTTGTGAGTAACGATATTAAAACTTTACAAGGAGAGCTCAAATACTACAGTAATAGGGAACACGTAAGTACTTGAGAGAGAAGTAATTATGTACTTTCTTCATTACGCAATTCTGTAAGCAGACAAGTTAAAGCGCTGATGCTACAATAGATTCCGCAGGTTGGAACCAAATGCCCATGTGAAGCTCCATTGACTTCAGCTGTAGGTCTTCCAGGACATGGGTAAGACACAATGGTGACGCAGCAGAGGGAAGTTTGCAGTGATGCTGACTGTATTATAGTTCTCAAAACTGTTTCCAATGCTGACAAGCCAACTTTATTATTAGTTTTGTTTTTTAAACAGAAACACAGACACAGTACTGTATTTCATAGAAAAGAAAAAGCCTGTGTCATCTGTGCCTTTAGTTGATGAGAATGGGAAAGTCTGGTCACCTGAAACATCTTAAGCATTCTACCATAAACACTGAAACAAGAGAAAATGGAGAAATGTGGAAGATGTACTCAGAGTGTTCAAAAAACAACTGCTTTTGGTGAAAATCTGACCTTACTGAAGCCAATGAGAGTTTTGCCATTGGTGACTTCACGCTCTGTATCCACACAGATAATGCCTCCTTATGGTCCCAGCAATAGAGCACAAACATGCTGTTGCTATTTTTATAATGCTTCATAACTTTAGTGCAAACAGACACATGCTATCTCGGCACCACATGACCATTTAGCTGTAGTAACACCATACTCATTGCTCATATTTGGAAGGTGACATCTAATTTCAGGAGGACAGATCAGGCTGCAGAAATAGTCAAACTGGTACGGTGTTCTTGACAAGCAGGGGTCTAGGTAACCACGATACAGCTTTTCAAATATGGCAGGGAGACACAAAACAAGGAGGTGAATAAGGGAAAAAGGAAGAGGATGCTCAGCAGTACCAGATTCACCTAAACAAACAAACAAAAAAACAAAAACAAACTAAGTGGCAAGACAGATTTGACTACCAAAGAGAGAAAACCAGAAATGTTTCTGGAAAGCTTTTCAAAATCTGAGCCTTAATATTTCAGAAATACAATTCATTGGTATTTTATACCACCTTGATGCAGAAATGCATTTATTTTCTTTATAGATATTAAAAGAAAGGAGAAAACATCTCTTTCCAAAAAGGAAAAAAAGTCAAAACAAGAGAATGGCAGCTCTGAGACATGCATGGCATCTTTTTACAGCAATATTCTGTTCTCTGTGTCTTAGACGGACCCTTTTTGCTGGCACAATGAAATTTTCAGACCCATGTTTATCTTAAGCTGCTCTGAGAAACAGGAGATAAAACACTGATCTTTTTAGAAGCACCCAAGAAAAAATAAATAGTGGCTTCAACAAAAAACATTTCCTTAAAGTCTCTTCTGGATTTCTAATAAAACTGCAAATGCATTTTCTTTGGCAGGACTTCAGATTGAAGGCTCAATTAGATAAAGATATACTGGTAGATTTTTTTGGTTAAGTGTATAATCAGATTACTACTGATAGATCACTTCAAATTTAGAAGTCATCAGCAATTTTTGGGCAGGTGAGAAGAGTGATCATCTACCATATACTTTAAATATTTAAGGACCAAACTGTCCCCTTACCACATGAATATGCAATTTAGAATCAATAGGGCACTAGTGGAATAAGGGGATATTCACCAAAAAGTTATTTATACTACACCCATCCATCTCCATAATAGCCTACTGCCTTATAAAACTAACTATCCATTAATGATCTAACTGTTAGATGTGAGTTATCGTCTCACCCTCATTCCAGAAGTAGCTAGGATCACCATGACTCTTGCACCCTTCCATTTCTGGAGTGAAATTGTGGCTCCAATGAAGTTGGTGGCAGAACTCCCATTTGACTCAGTGGAAAGCATTTCAGCCTTATTCTCCATCCCATCCAAGCACCCGGGGGTGAGTGGGGAGGAGGAGTTTGGGGATCTTTTTAAGATTTTAGTTTCCGATTTGCAATTAATATATTATAGATTTTGAACGTTTTTGAAAAACATTAGCCCAGTGAGGCAATATAGAGTCATGCTGTGATAAGAACTTTGCATTTTGGATAATAGTGCTCAGTGGCACAGTTCAAGTAATTTGGACCAGAGGGCCTGATTTTCAGAGTTGCTGAGCATTGACAGCTCTTACTGACTTCAGCTGGAGTTGGGGTTACTCAGCACCTGTGAAGATCAGGCCCATAATTAAAGTTAAGACAAAGTTTCTGTTATATGGCAAATGCAGACCTCCCTCTACAACTTTCTGGAAAATATTCCTTTTTGGAGTATAGTTCTTACATGTGATCTCAGCCAGAAGTTTCTGGGGGAAGACTTTGCAGTTAACCCTGCTAGTAATTTGGTTTAAGAGATCATACACATAGTGGTGGTCGCTTTATTCTTTAATTACAATTCTCCAGCTCCACACCCAATCCTCTAATTTTAGAAGCACTAGTTTAAAGCACATCCTCATCGACTCAGATAGCTCCACTCTCTCAGTGATACACTGTGTGACCCAGTCTTACAAACAAGTACTGCATGATTAGAAATTTCTTTTCATAACTGGGATTTGGACTGAAAGTGAAAACCTCATTTTCAATTGGGAGAAATTAATATAGTAAATGTTCTCTCCTCTACAGATTATTTATAATTTATATTGTTGTAGCACCTAGAGGTCTCAATCAGAGACTGGGACCCACTGCAAAGTTCTTACAGTCTCAGTATATAGCAGGGGTCGGCAACCTTTCAGAAGTGGTGTGCCGAATCTTTGTTTATTCATTCTAATTTAAGATTTCACGTGCCAGTAATACATTTTAACGTTTTTTAGAAGGTTTCTTTCTATAAGTTTATAATATATAACTAAACTATTGTTGTATGTAAAGTAAATAAGGTTTTTTAAATGTTTAAGAAGCTTCATTTAAATTAAAATGCAGAGCCCCCGGGACGGGTGGCCAGGACCCAGGCAATGTGAGTGCCACTCATTAAAAAAAAAAAAAAAAAAAATCAGCTTGCATGCTGCCTTCAGCACATGTGCCACAGGTTGCCTACCCCTGGTATATAGCAACAGACAGCAGGTGGCTACCGACAGGCAGACAGGGAACACATGGTAACAATGACATTATTAGGATTATATTTACCCACTAGTTTCAACACATGCTGCATATTCAGTCAATGGGAAAAGATCACTAGTGTGTAATGAGGTTTTGGGTTTTTTGGGGTTTTTTTTTAAATATATCATACTAATCAGAATATTCACAGGCAGAATAGTTTAAGAGAAGAGAAGAGAAAACCTGACTGGACATCTGTATGCTATTGTTCTACCTGAATATTACAACTTTGTTTTATAGGACCCAGAAAAAGAACAAATTTCAAAACTGACTCATGCATCACCTTCTATGTTTGTTGATCTTCAGGTCAATGATTATGCGCCTTGTAGGTGTAAGGTCAACATTATTAATCTACTTTTTGTCATCATCTCTCTCCTTTCTACAAGCTCCTTGCACCTCTGAGTAGCCTCCTCCAAGAACATGCTCCAAAGTTAAGCTATCTTTGAAAGCAGTATATTACAGTTTCAAATGTCTTTTTATTCTACCTTTGCAGATGCTACTGCCTCACATAAAAATGGATTATGCTTCATACTTGCCATGAGACCTTGCATTACACCCACCATGCTTCCAGCAGAGGACCAGAAAGAATTCCTCCAACTCTTGTCAGTGATATTCCTTCATTGCCAGCAAGCAACAGGAGGTGCTCCCTGCAGCTGAACATCCTGACCCAACTTCTTACCAGTAAGCACAGTGAAAGAAGAAGAGTCTCCCCCCGCCACCACAAGGCAGACCATATTGGAGCAGCACCTTGATATTATAAAAACCAGTGGGATTCAGTGTGACGCCTTAGACATCCAGAATGTCAATAAGCAGTTACACCATAAGGGGATAAAGTATCTTGTTAAAAAGCACATTCATAACTTTAAGCTCAAATAGTCCCACTGAAGTCAATATGATTATTAATGTGAGCAAAATTACATATCAGCTTAGCTTTTGCTGAATCAAAGCCTTCGTTTCCAATATTTTGTTTCATAGGTTTAACAGTTCTGTAAAATGCAAAGATACTCTACCAGTAGCAGTATTTAAAACAAAAAAAAAAAGCTATACAACTTAATCATAGATTTTAATCTAAAAATCACAATAGTACAAACTCTCAAATTAGTCTGACAGGGCCTCAACTTGATTTAAGTTATTAAAAAAAACCCAAGGGATGTAAATCATGACTTACAAAGAATAAATAGGTTAAAAACATTTTGAATCACTTCACCTTGCAACCACAACAGGTACACCTCTACCCCGATATAACTCCGTCCTCGGGAGCCAAAAAAAATCTTCCCACTTTATAGATGAAATTGCATTATATCAAACTTGCTTTAATCTGCCGGAGTGCACGGGCCCCCCCGGGAGCACTGCTTTACTGCATTATAACTGAATTCTGGTATACTGGCTCGCGTTATATTGGGATAGAGGTGTAGTTTACACAGAGAGCCAAATATCTCAACAATGACCTTTCATTTAATCGGTCTTTGCTTCACAACCTTCCTCCCTACCTCCCCACCCCCCCCGGAAGACTACTCAAGTCTCTCTGCAGCCAGTGGAATTGTACTTAGAAGCTAAGGCTGCTTTAAATAACCCAGGGTTTGTTCTCTTTTCTCGGAGACAAACTGATCATTTCTGCTATACAACCAAACTCTTACAACAACAGGAACAGCAGAGTGAGTTTGCTTCCAAACCTAGTTAGCTGACCAGCAACAAACACAACGTTATCTACTCAGAGCTTCCAGATCCAGAAAACCGGGGGGTGGGGGGTAAGAAGAGGTCTCAAGTAATTCCTGAGAGAGAAAGTGAAGAAATCATAGTAGATTCCAGCGGTTGGCACTACATATGAAAGACAAGTTTCCACCCGCAACATCAAAAAAAAAGAAGTAACTGAAAAAAATGGACAGAATGGAGCAATAATTCCAACAAAGTGGAAATTATCTGCAAATTATATTATATAATATAAAAAAAAATATGTGACCAAATTACCTCTGCACAAGAGGTTTAAAAGGTTTAAACTCTTGAAATGAGTATGCTCATTCCAAAGATCAAGGAACACAGTCATGATTTGGGAGGTGCGAAATATAATACCCAGGAGTAAGTCTTTGAAATAAGCTACACATTTTGCACTGACATGAATGTTACTCCTTTTATATCATCTTGTAATCTTGGGAAATACAACAATTATGAGGTCACTACAATCTGAAAAGTGGTGCTACACAATTTTATTTTATTTTGGGTGGGGGAGGGGCAGGAGAGAAACACTGCCAGAGTTAAGTCTTTGGAAAGACAAAAAAATGCCTGTAATACAAAACAAAGGATGAATTCCCTGTTGAAAATATTGTAACGGAGGTGGAGGGAGGGGACCTTTAAGAGATCCAATATAGAGCACTACTCAAATATGTGGACAACTCAGAGAATCCCTAAATTAAACAGGGATAAAACTTAACCTGTGGAAACGGTTTCATATATACTATCCGAAAGAGGCCATCTCACTAAGCATACTCTGCAATATTTACTAACGGAGGATAAAATCACAGCTCCACTGAAGTTCATAGCAAAATTTCCATTGACTTCAGAGAAGCCAGGATTTTACTCTTAGTTTTTACATATTGAAGCCAAAGAAACCGGTAGCTGAGCAAAGTACTATTCAAAATAAATTAAAATGTCAGATTTGAGCACCAAGAGCTTGTTCAGCTCTCCCTAGCGAGACAAAGCTCACACTGAAATAAGAGAGAGCGAATTCACTTGCTCTGGCACAGAATAGGGCCTTAATAGAGAAGAGTATTCACTTTGGTCAGATTAGAGGAGATTTAATTTATCTCAGTCATGGATTGCACTGGTCATTGGCATTTCTGCCTTTCCTGTTTCCTTCGGGATTCTCCTTCCGCTCTTTTTTTGCCTTAGGGTATGTAGTGTTTCTAATCGGGTTTCCTAGTCATATAATTTAAGTACAGTGTACTTACATCACTGTAGGCAATATCAAGATACTTAAGTATACATTACTACAAGCATGTCGTGTATGTACTTTTCAAATACCCAACAGCAGACACAGTCTATCTTACAAAATTATATTATATAGCTGTATTGAACTATGGTAATCTATTTTAAAATTTAATTAGATTTCATTTTAAAATGCCACTGGACTGAAATTTCATAAGTAGCAGCTGCCCTGTGTAAGAATAGCTCTAAGAGGCCAAGAAAGTGTATGGTCTTCCCCCATGAAGGAGTTCAATCATCAAAAGATGCAGTCAAACGTAGTTTACTTTGAGTAGTTTCTTTTCTTTGGAAAGCCCTTTTTGAAACTTGTTCTTTTTTCCCTACTATTTTGTCCTCTTTTCTCCTTCCCCTTCCATTTCTTACAAGGCTCTTTTCAGTAGAGTTTCTTTCACTCTGTCTGCATCAGAATCAGCAAAAGCCAACCCACTCCTGGGAATGGTGAGCCAAATCCAACCCTGATGAAACTCCACTGAGTCAGTGGTGTCATACCAGGGATAAAATTGGCCCCTTATTAGTGAATTATTACTGGAGAGCCAGCCAAGAGATAACAATATTGTTTTTTATTAGCTAGCTCAATGGAGGTTGTTTTATGTTAGCTTGTAATGGTTTTCCAAGATTCCTTACAGATAGCTGTTTGTTATAGGGCCTGCAGATAGCAGCTTTTACACGTGAGTAGCCTCAGAGACATCATGAGTATGGGCTGCTGGATTACACAGCAGTAAGTCATCATGCCGAAGAGAGCACAAGAAGAGAAAAGTTAAATACTTTTACTGATGACAGACATTTTAAGGTCAAAATAAGCTTTCAACATCTTAGACTTGCAGAACATCTCCCAGACATCTAAGGGTTTGAGTTAACTAACTGGGATAGCATCCCACCAATGACAGAGATAGGGTCAATGGTTGCACTAACTTTAGGACAAGAGGATTTCACCCTTCTTTGTTGTTCCTGATAATTCCCAAAGTGAGACTTAACTTATCTGGCGACAGGAACTTCTTCCTTTGTTACTTTCACCATCACCACTATCAAAATTGCTTCCAGTTTTACGGTAAGCATTCTAGTGCCTTGTTTAAGCACTGAACAATAGCCTGAGTGTGCAATATAAAGCCCCATTAGAAAAAGATGGTAGAGTTTAGATCTCCATATACCAATGGAGCAATGAGGGGATAATCTATCCAAATTCTGGCTCTGAGTCTGTACCTGGAGTACTGTGTTCAGATCTGGGTACCTCATTGCTAAAAAGAGATGGGGAAGGACAAGGTGTTGGATATGGACTTTGGAGGAAAGAAAGAATGAAGTACACAAACAATGCAGAGCTATGTCCCCTTAAGTGTTTTGGTGGAAAGGGATTATTTAGTAATGTGGCACACCTAACAACAATGGGATGAAATTAAGAAGAAAAATATTAGGCAAGCTATTCTGACAGTGAGATCTATTAGACTCTGGAATTGTTTCCCCAAGGGAAGTGGTGGAACCACTCACTGCTGGGACAACCACCACCAAAAAAAAACCACAAACCACCACAAACACAACACTACTGAGAACAATCAGGATGATGGGCTAATTGATTTAACAGATCTTATCCATACCTTTTATAGGATTCAGTGATACGGTGCTGACAAGTAGACTCCCTTCTGATCCATAATAGGACAGTGCATAATGCTGACAGAGAAGAATAAGAGTGTTGCAAGGGTGGATTTGGATTTGTATGAAGGGCATGCTCCTGCAACCGAGAATACACTCTGTACATCTAACAATACCAGTTCCCAAACAGAAGTATTTTTAGAAGTCATAAAACAGCTGAAATAAGTCCATTACCAAATCAACATTTTTCCTACACAAATTTCAGTAGCAAAACTTGCTTATTTCTACTGTCTGCAACTCATTTCACTTTGCTCATCAATTTATTCTAATCAGATTTAAATCTTAATTTCTGAGTTTATTTGTTTTGTCAAAAAAATGCACACCATAAATCAAAGGGTTTATCCTTTCTGCTTTTTGGCAGATTTCAACAACAAGCTATTCTTTCTCTAGATATTTGTTTCTTGTTTCAACTCATCTGTTTCAAACAAGTGATGTGTAGAAACATTGCAAATATCTCCACTTCTATTTTTCCCCCCCTCCTTTTCAAAAGGAAACCCTTAACAATCTATTTATGCCTTCTACATTTTACAGGAAATGTTGAAAAGAGAACCTCCTCAGACGCTTCAAACTGAAAGTAAAAACACAAACCTTGCAAGACATTTTGCAATATCATGAAGAAACATACAGAACGATAGAACATGTGTCATATGGCCAAGTTCTGCCACCCTTACTCACTTTGACTAGTACTTACCTTCTCAAGTAATCCTATCAATTTCTAGTGGGACCATCCAGAGGTCACCAAGTCCAGCCCCTGCACTATGGCAGGGTTCAGTACATCTAGGCCATCCATATTCTTAAAACACCTGAACGATAAGGATTTCGCACCCACATCTCCCTTGCTGCAGATTAAGCCCATTACTTCTTGTCCTACCCGTGACAGACATGGAGAACAACAGATCAAAGTCTTGCTTATGACAAGCCTTAACATATCTGAAGACTTATCAGGTCCCCTCTCAGTTTTCTTTTGTCAGGACTGAACACGCCCAGTTTATTTAACCTTTCCCCATAGGTCAGTTTTTTTTCTATACTTTATCATTTTGGTTGCCCTCTTCTGGACTCTTGCCAATTCGTCCACATCTTTCCTAAAGTGTGTTCAGTTGCAGGTGCCACAAGACTCCAGCTGAGACCTCACCAGTGCTGAGTAGAGCAGGCCAATTATCTCCTGTGTCTTACATATACTCATGTTTATAGATCCCAGAATGATATTAGCCTTTTCCAAAACCGCATGAAATTGATGGTTCATATTCAATTTGTGATCCACTATAAATCCCAATCCTTTCCAACTGTGATACTGCTTAGCCAGTTACTCCTCATTTTGTATTTGTGCATTTGATTTTTCCTTTCTAAATAGTACTTTGCACTTGTCTTTATTGCATTTAATCTTGGTTGATTTCAGACAAATTCTCTAAATTCGTCACAGTAATCATTAATTCTAATCCTATCAGTCAAAGCGCTAGCAACCCTCCCATCTTAGTGTCATCTGGCAATTTTATAAGCTTACTCTTCACTCCATTATCCAAATCATTAAACAAAAATATCGACGAGTATTGGACGCAGGACAGATCCCTGCAAGATCCCGCTAGATATGCCCTCCCAGTTTGATAGCAAGCCATTGAAAATCTCTCTATTTAAAAAGTAGTTATGAGTTGTAAACCCATTTTAGAGTTATTTAATCTAAGCCACATTTCCCTACTTTATGAGAATGTCATGTGGGACCATGTTAGAAGCCTTACTTTAAAGAAGAAAGAAAAAAAGCCACATCTATGGCTTTCTTCTCTCTGTGGCCAGTAACCCCCTCAAAGGAGAAAGTTAAGAACAAATCACACCAAACCAACAATAAATCCATGCTGGCTATTGCTTATCATCCTATTACTGTAGAGGTGCCTACAAACTGATTGTTCAATACTTGGAAAGATACTGGAACAAATTAATATTAAAGTGACGATGACAGGTCTATAATTTCCCAGGTCAACACAGTATTTACCCTTCTCCAGTCCTCTAGGACTATCCCTTAAATTGTAGTCCAAATTTACAGAAGTACTGCAGTCACAGACAAAAACCAGAAACTTATACAACAGTACGGGCCTTTGAGCCAGCATGTGTGTTTTGGTTAGATTGTGAGTAGTCAGGTTGTAAAAAGGGTCTCCTATTGATTCCTGTGTTTAATTACTTATTAAAGAACAAAAAACAAACAGGCACTATTACCGAGGGATTTATAAACTCAGTTATTTAGGCCCTCATCTTGTAATGACTTGTTCTGGCAAACCCTGGCCTTACTGCCCACAGAGGACCAGGACATATGTTTTGATCCAGGGTTTAAAGACACACACCCACACCTTTTTTTTGTAAACAAAGAAAGCCATAGCCTTCAAGTATTTATGCACACACTTAACACTCCACATAGGAACTGACCTACTGAAGTGACTACTTGGGCAAGTAATGTTAAGCATAGACAAAAATATTTGCAGGATCAGGGCTATTGTTCATATTTAGAGGCAGGAACCTGTGTTTTCCTCTTATTTTAAGAACTGTTCCCCATCACAAAAGAAACGTTGACTAGAAAAACTGTGCCCTTCGGTTTGTCTACAGTTGAAATCCTAGAGGCGCAGCCTCAGCACTGCAGCTGTGCTGTGCCACAGCACATCAGTTCAGACACTACCCATCTTGATAGTAGATACCCAAGACGTGGTAGCTAGGTCGAAGGAAGAATTCTGCGGTCAACCTAGCACTACCTACGCTGGGGTTGGATCAGCATAGCTACGTCTCTTAGGGGTGTGGATTTTTCACCCCCCAAGAGAGGTAGCTATGCCAATGTGAGTTCCCATGGATGCTTACATGGTCCCTTATCTGGAGGGTTAGGTGTCAAGAAAGAGGAAATGATCCTTGACACAAAACTGTCACATAATACACCTAAGCGTCAACGAGAGTTTTGCATAAAACAACATGTGGACTAGAACCCACAGTCCTCAGGATTTGGTCAGTTTTCTCTCTTTTTCTGTTAAGCGGAGCACAAAAGCAAAGTGATCCAAAGGGTGGGGGGGTGATTGTTTTTTAAATAATGTTATTTGCTGAAATGATTCAATGCTCATACAAGGTGTAAGACTGCCAGCCCTAGAAACTAACTCTCTGTTCAGAAAGCCAGCAGTATGAATGTTCCCAGTTATTTGAGTGTGACCAACAACACGTCTCAACGTCCTATACCCTGACTATCATGGAAATCCCCTGTAGCTTCCTTTTGTGGGAGGACATTGCAGCTTGTCTTTAACCTGGAGGATTGCTCCATACACTCTGACTACCACCCTTCACCCAAAGGTATGTGTTTTAGTTTCCTGGAGGAAAGGAGAAGGTTCTATTTCCAGCCCCTTCAACTAGGATTGCCAATTTTGGTTGGACATATTCCTGAAGATTTCATCATGTGACACTCTAATTCCTGGAGACTCCACGTCAATCCTGGAGGGTTGTTAACCCTACCACCAACACAACTCCTCCATTAGCAGCAGAGACCACTTTTAAGCAGTGTTTCTGGGCCTACCAGACCTCTCTGCTGCAGCCTGGGTGAGAAAAGAGCAGAATTCAAACATTACTCTCCTGCATGACAGTGAAATACTATTAACCCAGACCCCAAAGGCTTTTGGAGTGAGGTTATTAACATGGCGGCACATATTCTCCAACATAAGAGCATGTACTTCTAGATCTTAAGCCATTTCCTTTATTAAAAATACTTCCCACAAACTAGGTTTCTGCTCATAGAGATGTAATCTTTTCCCAGATGTACAAAGAGCACAGAATATAAACTCTTTGACCGTAATAAGTTCTTAATATAGTCTAAGTGACTGCCTACTTTGTTTATATTCTTGCTAAACCCTGGGAAGACTCCTATACTGAACAAGCTTCAATTTATTTAGTGATGAATGCAATAGTGCTTCTTAAACCAACTTTAAAGAGCCATCTCAAAAGTCAAAACATTTACAAAGTTAAGACTATCACCACTCTTATCTGAACAAGCAAACATGAGGTTCTTTGGAGAAAACCCAGGGTAATACTGGCATGACAAAAATCTCATTAAGTTGACTAGAAAGGTCCAGTTTTCACTACAAAGGCATTTCTCTGAATTTTGTAGCAGTTACTACTTTATGGCTTGACAGATCACTGAGAAACTCAAGTACAATGCAGTGAATTCTGGCTGAGTTTCAGCTTTCATTCTTAATTCTTTTACTTGTATAACTTAACTGACCAAGACCCTGACCACATGTCCTTCAGAACCTCTCAGTATTTTTAATAAGTAGTAGTATATTACACTCACTGTCCTGTCCAAATTCTATTTTAGACCTCTACTTTCAAATTCCCTGCAGTTTCAAATGGTTTGGGCAACTTCATGTTCCGCCTTTAGCTGTTGGGAAGTGTTGCTTTTACACAGCTGCTGCATTCCACCCCAGACATGATTGTATTTTAACAATGGATGCAGAAACTCTAGTTGAATCTCACCTTTGTAAGGTAAGAACATACAAATCTTACCTATATGCTTTCAGAGTCTCATCCGAAAGGCAAAG
Organism: Chelonoidis abingdonii; assembly: GCF_003597395.2. NCBI lineage: Eukaryota > Metazoa > Chordata > Testudines > Testudinidae > Chelonoidis > Chelonoidis abingdonii. Next base: position 63,626,322 of record NC_133774.1, on the reverse strand, counting down.
GGAAATGCACAGTACTGCTGAAGCTGCATGGAAATAGTTTTGAGAGCCACTCTGTTGTGTGGTTGGGGGTGAGGAGGAAAGAGAGCACCTGCCCTTGTTTTCCTATGTCAATCTTTCCTCATTTTTGATTGGCTGTTGACACTGACAATCACCAAAGATATTTACATAAACATAGGATCTTGTTCCTTAGTTGCCCTTTGCCTATTCTCCACTATCTATTCAAGTAGTGACTGTAAAGATGAGGGCCACGTTTCTGAGCAAGAGCATTTGCCTGTTGTGTGTACCTCAGCGAAGCTCAGATAAGGGTATGTTAGGTCCCTCAGAGGATTACGACAGTGCATGGGAAATAAACAAGAGCACATGAACTCCGCAGAAACAAAGAATCTGGGTCTCATGTGCTCTTGTAATTAAAACGAAAAAAATTGCAGCAAAAGTGCTCCCACATGAGCGGGTTTACAATTTTCAATTATCTGTTAGCAGCATTTTTAAGAAGCCTTTAACCCAGGCTCACTGGGCCACACCAGCTTGTGTTTCAGGACAGGAGGTGGTCAGGGAATGAGTGACCAGGCTGCCTTCCACCAGCCGCAAGGCGAATTCCTGCCAGCTAAAACACTTTCCTCCCTGCCGTGCTGCAGCCGTGGTGGGCCCAGGATATTAGAGAGGAGGTGGGCGAGGTAAGCTCTTCCATCAGACCAAGAAAAGCTATTACCGCCCCCATCTTGTCAAACTTTCTTCAGTGAGTCTTCAGTGTTGCAGCTGAGCTGGCTCCCTGCTCTGCTGCACCCCCAGGGCACTGGGCAGGGTGGGGTGCAGGAGCTGTGGGCATGCGTTGGGTGGGTGCTTCCCCCCGCCCGGAGCCCCCTGACCTTGAGCGTGCCCTGTGGGGCCTGCGCACTCAGAGCAGAGGCACGGAGTCAGAGGCTCCCTCTGGCAGGGCCGCGCCCGGGGCCGGGGCAGCTGCCACCAGCATCAAAACTGCAGCGAGGAGTCCGCTTGCAGCAGGGCGCGGCCAGTGCCCGCGGCGCCACTCACCGTGGGGGAACGGCTCCATTTTCCTGCGGGATCCCTCAGCCAGCAGAGCCCAGGCACGGAGGAAGCGAAGAGGCACAGAGCAGCAGCGGCTACCGCGCTGCGCCGCCTCAGTCCTGCTGCATACTGCCGGGGCGGGCGCTCCGCTCAGTCCTGCTGCTGTGGGTCATGCACGAGTCACTGCGGCCGGCGGCTCAAGTGCTGCAGCCCGGGTGGCTGGACCCCGGAGGCTGAGCAGGTTGCGCGGCGCGGGGAGCTCCCCGCCCCCTTGCACAGGGCTCCAGCTCGGCCCGGCTCTTCCTAGCAGCTTCGCCTTTGCACCAAGCCCCAAACGACCATTTTCTGCTCTGGCCTCTCTGCTGCTCCGAGCCGAGCCCTCGCTTCCCCCGCCTGGGCTGGGCCTCCGCTTCGCACGGCTCCTCCTCCCGCTGCTGCCTAGCTAAGCTGCCAGGGGCAGGAGGCAGCTGGTTTCTCCTGCCTCAGCTGTGCTCGCCCGCAGCTCTGCGCCTTTAACCTCGCCCAGCCCTGAAGGAGCCGCTCTCCCTTTCCTGCCTGCGTGCAGGGGCACTGAAACAGATCTACCCCTCTAAGCGTGGCCTGCCACTCCAGGAACGCCAACCACCTCTTCCTTGGGCAGCGCCAGCAGGGGGGCTGGAGCCTTTGAACCAAGCTGTAACGCCTGTATATGATGGAAACCACTTCAAACCCAGGGGGTGCAAGAGCACCCCTACTTCCAGCACCTACAAGAATGTGTTTAATACTCCTGAGAATAGCAGCTTTCAGCATACCCTAGGGACCTATAAACACTGATGCACGTGCATAGCTTTTACTCACAAAAGCAGTCCCACTGGCTCCAAAGATATTGACATAAATGTCTGCAGGCTTTGGGGTACAACACACCACTATGGGAACTACTTAACATTTGGGACAGAAGTAATATCTCCACATCACACAATTTCAATCAAGTCTCACTCTGTTTCTTTTCTTAAAGCGCTCTCTCTCAAGGCATGTGATGAAAGCCAAGATTCTCAAGTCATGGGGGGAAGGGAACACCCACTCCTCATGGGGGTCAGGGGAAGCTTGAAGATGTGACATGGTATCCTAAAGATCCATGAACCAGAAAAGGCTTTTTTGCCCCACTTTTTTTTTTAATTCAAGCTAAATTATTTTTGAATGCTGACATGATTCTTAAGCAGTTGGGTCAGCAAAAGTGAGAAAGTCAAGGACATCCAATATTATGGAAGTGAAACTGCTTGGGAGACTCAGTTACCAGAATTAGAATTTAACATTAGCACTAACTCCTAATCTTGCACAAAGTTCAATAAGTGCTAAAAGCAATTTAAACTATCAATATATTGTTACATCCTATGCAAAAGAGGCTACCTCTGGCAACATGGGGCCCTGTAACACCAGGCACTGTTTCTGTCCTGACTATTGAATCAGCAACACCATTTGTTCTTACAGCTGGAATCTCCCTGGAGGTTTCCTGTGTAAGTACTTATCCTGCTTGACCCAAACATAAATAAACTAAATCATTAATTTCCTGGGCAGCGGACTCTACAGTGTTGGGATGCTACACCATATCAAATGGAGACTACACACAGACTTGTACTACAAATAATTTTGTCTTGGTTGCTCTATCAGTCCTTCCACCATCCTAGCTTCCTCAATTAAACTTGAAACACCTTCTCCTGTTGTGTTCTGATGGTAGAATAATGCATCCTTCTAAGACAGCTCCTGCTGGAAATCCAAACTGAAATCCCCATCTAGTCCACCTTTATGGGCATGCTGAACTTTATGCACCTGGATTGTCTGATTGAAGTCAATTTCCCAAGAAGACTGCTCAGGTGCAACATGTGATTATTTCCAGGTGGTACTAACTTATAGCTGGGCAAATTGGGCTGATAGAGTTTTTAATGTAATGCTTTCTATATCAGTTTTGTTTAGGACAAGGCTAACAAGAAAGCTATCAATTAATTGTGCTTAAATTTTTTGTTCATAAGACTACAATTTCTAGAATATTAAAAAGACAAATCCTATAGGGATCTAAGCAATAGACGTTTTGCTTTACTGTAAACTATTTATAGTCTTTGGACTTAGTTCTAGTAATACAGGTGATTAATAAAATTGATGGATGTTAAATTCTGTCCAATATCAGATCTTTACTCCAGTTGCCATAGTTTTGTATTATAATTTGAAACATAACCAGGAACTTGTCTTGAATCTGCTTAAAGTCTTAATATATATATATATTTAAAAAGCAGCCAGAAATGGTTATATTTGATTGTTGAAAGTATGCTAACCTTTAGGATCACTAAACTCATAATTTTCTGCTATGATTAGTAAATTTTAAAGCATATAAAGCTTAGTATTCCACTTTTTTAAAACAGTAGTTTTTAACACAAAGTGTAGCGATTATCATGGAACAAGGAGAAACAGTATGGTATGTTCACCTTGATTTGGCAGTCTTCGATCTGTCCTAACTTTATAGCTAACTGCCTTCCTCATAGTAGCACAATAGAAAATGAACGCTGTTTCCTAATAATGCTTGAGACCCAGTATCCCCCTGACAGAGCTTCCTATTGGGAACCAGGAAGTGGGAGGGCGGAAGCCCACTCGCTGCTAAAAGACCTCCTCCCAGCCTAAGGGGAGGACCCACAGGACTTGGAAGCCAAGTGATTCTAGGGGACAATTAATGAAATAAAAGGAACAGGAGTGTGGTCAAAGGGTTAAACAAAGGGAACCTGACTGGGACATCGAGCAGAGAACCCCGGACAGCGCCCACTGCTCCTCAAAGGCATCAAGGGAGCCGGTGGACGCCACCCAGAGGAACTCTGCCTGGATGTGTGAACGGACGGAGGATTGGAAATAGGCCCCACAGTCACAGGAGACCCCATCGGCCAACCTCCTCTCCCTGGTTTTATAGATAGCCATTTTAGCCAGGGCCAGGAGGAGGTTGACTAGGAGGTCCTGTGACTTCGTGGGGCCACAGATAGGGAGTGCATAAATAAGAAGGTGAGGGGAAAAGTGCAACCAAAAATCTAAGAGGAGCTGGAATAGGGGCTGCAACCTGATGCACTCCAGGTAAATGTGCGACAGGGTCTCCCTCACACGGCAAAAGGGGCAGGTGTCTGGGACGGGTAAACCGTGCCAAATACACTCCCATGTTCACGGCCCTGTGAAGGAGCCGCCAACTGATATCCCTGGTGGGCCTCGGGACCAGGGTAGAGTATAGGCTGGCCCAGCAGGGTGCCTCACCCTCGAAAGGTGGCAGGAGGTCCCGCCACTTTGTATCAGGGCAGAACGCGAGTGTGAGGAAGTGAAGGGTGTGGAGCACAAGCATGTATAGATGTTTCCTTGGTACAGTCTGGAAACGAACCTGCTGCAAGTTGTGCAGCCGGCTCATGATGAAGGGGCGGGGGGGCCGGTTGGGTCCACAGAGCAGGGGCCTGATGAAAAGGTCTGGGGTGGAGGGTGGATGGGGCCTCGCAGGACTCAGTCAATGTAGGCCCTAGCAGCGGGCAACAAAGCGGCTCTCACCTCTGAAGTACACACTGGGGAGTGCAAGGCCTGGAGAGCCCCATGCACTGAGTGAGCGTCAGGGGATCCAGCCAGTCTCCGTGGTCGTAGTCCAGGAGGTCTCCGACTCTAGTGACTTCTGCCAGGACCAACTTCTGGCGCACTGAGAGGGACTCCGTCACCTTCATATGGAACTGGGGGTTGTGTAGCAGGGGCTCCCCTCTGACAGAGCTTCAGAAGTTTCAACTTCAAATACCAGCTTTCAAACATTTTCAAGGAAGCATGACTCAGATGCTGCTGCTTTTTTTTTTTCTGTAAGATGTGAAGTGGCCCAATGGGAAGATTCCCGCTAACTTCTGTTGCATCTGGATTAGGCCCTTTGTACAGCATATGGAAGCTACCCTGTGATGCAGTTTAAGGGCATTTTAGCTCGGCAGCCTTCAGAGCTCCAAAGTTTTTCAGGGAAGGGACTTTCTTCACAGATTTCCTAAGGCGTACCAGGGAGCTCAGCTCCAGACCTGGGGCTCTTCTAAATTATGTTGGTGGCCAAATTGGACAGACTCAAGCAGCATACCATTACCCACCTGCACCTCCTTGATCCTCGGCATGACTCAAACCGTTCTGTTTATTCTGTGACATGAATGATCAGTGATATATGTTTCTCTCATTAACCCAAGGAGAGCTTGTATTTAACAGTTAAATTGTTTTATTCATATACTACATAACTTTAACAGCATAGAAACCAGAGCTGCTGCCTGTTCTGGCCTGCATCCCAGAGCCCCATCATCCAGCATGGAGAATGACCTTTTTATTTTTACGTCTGCAGTCACATCCTTACACAACAGTAATAGCTGCTTTATATAATTAAGCCATTGTTATACATTATAATTTTACCTCTGTCACACTTCCCTACAACCTGCTCTCCCATACTGAACAGCCCAGGAATCACCCTCTCTCTGCTTCACTTCCTATTTTCTCTTGTTATTCCACTTTCAGTTCTTTCCTTTCTTGGGATCTGCATCCCTTTGTTTTTTGATTAATCATATAACTGTGTATTTTACTTAAAATCCTGTAAAAACTCTATTAAAAATATGGAGTAAAATTTTCAAAAGCACCTAAGTGATTTAGAAGCCTAATTGTCATTATGACTTAGTGTATAAAGATATAGGAATACTGCAATCAAACACCTGTTTGTGCTGGAGTCCAAGCTCCGGGACCCTGCATGGGGAAAAGGTCCCAAAGCGTTGGATCCAGCACAACCCTGAATGTCTGCACCACAGTTTTACAGTTTTAGCTTAAGCTAAGCCCCACAAGCCCAAGTCAGCTGACTCAGGCCAGCCGTGGCTGTTTAATTGCAGTGTAGACATACCCTGAATCCATTTTGAAATAGGACTCAGGTTCCTAGACCATTTAGGCACTTTTGAAAAATTTACCCCTGATCTCAACCGTGAGACCTAACAGCAGTTTGAAAAGTAAAGCCGTAGAAATTGTGACAATCTTTAGGAAAAGGGAGATTGCTTGTGATTTTAAAGGGCATTTAAAATTGGGCGGCAAATAAAAAGGATTAACTGGCATTCAATTTTTATGACCTATGATATGTCAAGAAAGTGGCTGTGGTGTATTTTAAGGAGGATGAGTCACAACAGAATTAGGACATTAAACACTTCATTGTAGTGTTGACTACTTGGCAGTATATGCTGCTACTTGCTATTTTTGTTGATGTCTAAAAAGAAATAAGCTATAATGAAAGCATCTAGGTCTTGAAATTAAATCCAGAGATTTTCTCTTCCTCTTGGGATATTTTCAGCATGATTTTTGTAACTCATCTCTGAACTATTAATAGTCATTTACATCTCATTTGTGTTCCAACAAGCATTAAAATCCATGTATTGGCAATGACTTGTCCTACATTATCAACATCTGCCTAAGTGCACACATAAATGACTTGCCAACATTTTAGGGGGCAGAGAACTGCAATAAAAAAACATTCTGAATGAGGCTGCTCCTTAGATTGGGGAACAGCAGCATTAACTCTGGAGCTTTCCAAAGAGTTTTTAGCCTTTCTTTCCCAATCATTTTCAGCCATCTGGAGGTGATTTCTTCCTTTTTCCCTCACAGTAAAACTTAGAAATCTTGAGAGAAATTATTTTCGAGCCAAGAAGAATTTAAAAAAAACACCTCACCTCACAGGAGCCAAGGACTGGTTTATTGAAATAGCGGCTTCTATCAAATGGAAACTCTAGCAAAAGTAATTCTACAGTGGGATTTACAAAAGCACTGAATGTTGGCCTGACTCTGCCCCACTGATGTCAACTGTCACTGACTTCACAGGAGCAGTTGCAGCATCAATGTCCACTTTTGAAAATCCCAAGCATAGTGTTGGATGAGCACATTCTTTGAAGAAGGCAAGCACTTCCCTGGTTGATAGCCATCATAATACTTAGCATGTCCATAGAGATTTTCATTTTTAAAGCTCTTTAGAGAATAACTGATCTTCACAGTTTCCTGTGAGGTAGGAAAATTAGTATTATTGTCCCTTTTTTAGAAATGGGGAAACTGAGAAAAAGAGGTGTGGTGACTTGGTCAGCATCTCCCAGTGAGTCGCTGACCATGTTTGTACTAGAGCTCATTCCATCAGCTGAGTATTCTTGTTTGTGCTAGTATATCAGAATCTAGTAATGTTAGTAATTTAAGTCTTGTATAAAAAAAGTATTTTAGCATTATACCTAAAACCTGATAAGAAGATGGCTTATCTTGAGCAAGTTTGTACTGCACCTCATGCAATGGAGCCCCAACCTGATTGCCCTCTATTCACTACCACAAAATGGATGTTTAATATACCATAAGTAAAATGTATAGGGTTTCTGTCATAGAGTACAATGATACACCTCTACCCCGATATAACGTGACCAATATAACACAAGTTTGGATATAATGTGGTAAAACAGCACTCCAGGGGGCTGCGCACTCCAGCGGATCAAAGCAAGTTGGATATAATGTGGTTTCACCTATAGCATGGTAAGATTTTTTGGCTCCCGAGGACAGTGTTATATCGGGGTAGAGGTGTAATACCTCTGAAATCCTCAGTATTGAAAGCTCAAATTTTGCTCAAGCTGCATGAGACTTTGAAACAAGTCTCAGCCAGAAATCTTTGCTGTTTGTTGGACAGATGAGCAGAAAAGAACAAGTACATAACATTATTAAAAACCAGTGCATTTTAAAAAGAAAGATGTATTGTATTACTGTGCTATGTACATTTTAATAGAGACATTACAGTATCTCTTGGGAATGCCCACACCTGTTCTTTGTAATAACATAGCAGACTACGGTGCTCTTGCTGCTGTGAAGATGTAGTTTCAAGGCACATCATATATTCAGCAGCACAGGATCATGATACAACCAATCCACACATCATAGCAGTGTCCGTTAAAATGTGCTAAACTGACCTGTGTGTCATCCCAGAGCAGCAATGAAGGCAAACTGAACCATGGAAGGAGAAAAGACCCCCACTTCCCTGTGGAAACACTACCTCTGGAATGCATCTGGAAGCATAAATCTGAAGTGTCTCTCTCAAGTCTTTTTCAGCCCCATTTTATGTATAGAAGTGCTATTTAACAGTAACAGTCTTGTCTTTTCACTGCTGTGAATTTTCTGGCTTCCTAGTAATCTCTCTGAGTGATCCATCTGCCATGCATTGGCAGCGTTCCTTCAGAAACTAATCCTATAAGAAAGCAAATAAAGAATTGTACAATGTCCAGGTCAGGCCATTTAGGAAAAGTGCAGTTATCTCTAGCTAAACAGTAAAATTAATCTGCTAGATTTTTAAATCATCAAGGTGAAAAACAGTTTTACCATTTAACTGTCACCACTATTTTAAACACCACTCCAGCATTTGTGCTCCTTTTGCCTCTACTCTTTGTTAGCAGTGAGGTTGGACACAGCTGCTGCAACAAGAGGCCCATTTACACTGCAAGTCTAATTGTGCCAGTGCATGGTCGTCTGGCATAGTTCGGGGTGTGTGCTAGCACAGTTTTTTGTTCTGTAGCATGGAGAGGACATCTCATTTATAGAATTGTGTTAGGGAATCATTACAGCCTTGGTCATGGATCTAACAAAGCCTTTCTGTACACTAGCTCCACAACCACGTTTGCAAACCCCACAGCTATGCATGGTTCTTGTTATTAGGGTGCTATCAGAGTTTGCTGGAATAGTAGATTTTTGGGATTCTCCCTGTAATAAAGCATTAGAGCCTGGCTTTGATTTAAAAAAAATGGAACAAAATTGTTCATCACGTAGTGCCTGCGTTAATTAGGGGAACAATGTGTTATCATTTTGCTAGCAAGAACCTTGTATAAATGTGTGTTTTGCCAATCTAATTGTGGTGAATGTGTCCTCATTCACTCTACTACTGTAACCAATCAAGCCACTGTAAAATGGGGGGCTCTATTTCTCCCTACTTATACCCAGCAGGTAACTGTGCTGGGTTGTACAGTGCTGAGTACTCTGTCTGTACTGAACAGATCATATTTAGTTATAACAACAATAGCACACACTTGCAAATAATTGGCAGTACAGTTGTTTCCATTCTTTGGTTCTCTGGCAGCGATCACTATTATAGAGGCTGAGGACATTCATGCCGAAGGTGTGCTGGCATGTGCACTCCCTCTGTGGTTTAAATCTCAGAGTAGAGCATAAAGTTTTGATTTCTCCACATTTTTGTACACAGTCCAAAGGAAAATGAAACTCAGCATGACAAGTAAGGGGGCAGATCAGTGGTGCTACAACAGTCTACATTTGCTGAGGAAGTCAAAAGAGCTATGCCAATTTGGAGGATGTGGCCTAGTGATGCAAAATCAAGGGCTTAAATACAATGCTTATTACACTGGTGATTAATATTCTAAAATGAATCTTAAAAGCATTGTACACTTTTTTTCTTTGGCAAGTGTATCACAATAAGGAAATAAAAACTAGGCTGATGTAATTGTAAACGGGGACTTGACATCAAGTGATGTGTTTCGAATAGGGTCCTGCAGGGATCAGTTTGTGACTCTATACTATTTAACATTTATTTATCACTGAGCTGGAAGAAAACATAAAACAAACAATGATAGTTGGCTAATGACAAAAATTGAAGGAGCAGTAAATAATGAAGATGACAAGTCCTGATCCAGAGTGATGTGGCTTGTTTGGTAAACTGGGCACAAGCAGGGGAATCTCAAGTAGGAGAAGAGAGGTTATTTTATCTCTATATTTGGCACAGGTGTAACGACCATGGGAATACTGTGTCCAGTTCTGGTGCCCACAGCTCAAGAAGGATGTTGATAAATTGGAGAAGGTTAAGAGAACAGCCACAAAAATGATTAAAGGATTAGGAAACATTTCTTATAGTGATGAACTCAAATAGCTTAACAAAGAGAAGGTTAAAGGGTCTATGGGTATCTACATGGGGAACAAATATTCAATAATGGGCTCTTCAAACTAGCAGAGAAAGGTATAACAGGATCCAATGGCTGGAAGCTAAAGCTAAACAAATTCAGCCTGGAAATAAGGTGTGAATTTTTGATAAGAGTAATTAACCATGGGAAAAATTGACCAAGGGTCATGGTGGATTCTCCATCACTGACAATTTTTAAATCAAGATTGGATTTTTTCTAAGAAATATGCCCCAGAAATTATTTTGGGGACATTCCTTGGCTTGTGCTGTGCAGGAGGTCAGACTAGATAAACAGAGTGATCCTTTGTGACTTTGTAATCTTTGAACAAGAGAAGAAAAGAAAAACAGACTAATAAAACTGACCAACTCTGGATACTCTGTGTTGACATTCTAGACTTCTGTTTTCTCAAACATCTGTTGTTTCCTTCTCTTTGCCCGCTTGAGACCTATTTCACCACTCCCAGCATTTATGTCACAGATTGAAGTGTCACTAGAGGAGGTTTTGGAATTAATTGATAAACTCAACATTAACAAGTCACTGGGACCAGATGGCATTCACCCAAGAGTTCTGAAAGAACTCAAATGTGAAGTTGCAAACTATTAACTACGGTTTGTAACCTGTCTTTAAATCGGCTTTACGGTATCCAGTGACTGGAAAGTTAGCTAATATAACCGCCAATAATTTTAAAAAGGGCTTTTAGAGGTTGATCCTGGCAATTACAGACCGGTAAGTTCTAACGTCAGTACCCGGGCCAAATTTAGTCAAACACAATAGGTTAAGAATAAAAATTGTCAGACACATAGAAAACATAAATATTGAAGCAATAGTGCAACATGGTTTCTGAAAGGGAATTGCTGTCTTACTAAACCTATTAGAGTTCTTTGAAGGCGTCGAACCAAACATGTTGGACAAGGGCGGGAACCAGTGGACATAGTGTACTTAGATTTTCCAGAAAGCCTTTGACAAGGTCCTCACCAAAGGCTCTTACGGTAAATTAAGCTTTCATGGGATAAAAGGAAGGTGCCTTTCAATGGATTGAGAACTGGGTTAAAAGACAGGGAACGAAGAGAATTAATGGTAAATTCTCAGAATGGAGAGGGGTTAATTAGTGTGTTCCCCAAGAGGTCAGTCCTAGGACCAATCTTATTCAACTCGTATCATAAATGATCTGGAGAAAAGAGGTAAAAAGTGAGGTGGCAAAGTTTGCAGATTGATACTAAACTACTCAAGATAGTTAAGACCAAAGCAGATTATGGAGAACTTCAAAAAAGATCTACAAAAACTAAGTATCAGGCAACAAAATGGCAAATGAAATTTCATGTGGATTAAATGTAAAGTAATGGACATTCGAAAAAATACCCAACTATAATACAATATGATGGGGGCTAATTTAGCTACAGCGAATCAGGAAAAAGATCTTGGAGTCATCGGGATAGTTCTCTGAAGACATCCCTATATAAATCTATGGGGCTCCTGCATCTCAAATACTGCATATGAATGTGGTCTTTCATCTCAAAAAAAGATATACTGGCATTATAAAGGTCAGAGAAGACAACTAAAATGTTATGGGTTTGGAGTGGGTCCCATATGAGGAGAAATTAAAGAGGCTAGCCTCTTAAGGCTTGGAAAGAGGACACTAAGGGGGGATATGATAAGGTATATAAAATCATGAGTGATGTAGAGAAAGTGGATAAGGAAAAGTTATTTACTTATCCATAATACAAGAACTAGGGGTCACCAAATGAAAATTAATAGGTAGCAGGTTTAAAAAAATAAAAGGAAGTTCTTCTTCACACAGAACACAGTCAACTTGTGAACTCCTTACCTGAGGAGATTATTGAAGGCTAGACGTATAACAATGTTTAAAAGGGAACTGGATAAATTCATGGTGGCTAAGTCCATAAATGGCTATTAGCCAGGAAGTGTAAAGAATGGTGTCCCTAGCCTCTGTTCATCAGAGGATGCAGATGGATGGCAGAAGAGAGATCACTTGATCATTGCCTGTTAGCTTCACTCCCTCTGGGGCACCTGGCATTGGCCACTGTCGGTAGACAGATACCGGGCTAGATGGACCTTTGGTCTGACCCGGTACAGCCGTTCTTATGAAAGGTTCTTGTTATACTGTGTGCCTCAATCTTAGGACCTACCACTGTGAGAGGTGCCAAGATGCAGCAGGAGCATCAGGAATGTTTGCTGCTCAGAACCATCTTGTAGGGAGGACCCAATAGCTCAGGATCTTTGGGTCAGTTTCTTGAAGGAAGCTGAAATCACCTGACTTACATAACCATTACTTTTTAGCTTAAGCATGTCCCAGCTGCTCTAACACAGCTACAGTTTATGGGGGAAACACAAATAGGAAGAATTTTAAACTAATCAAACCAATCAAGCAGCATGTCCCCTCCACTCTTTTATATTGGTACTGCATTGTATTTCACCAATACTATCATTTTTTATGAAATATGTGCATGTACTTTAAGAAGAGTGCTATTTTATCCTGGTTTGGGATACTGAATTCATTTTAATTAGGATATACTTTGGGAGGCTGGGAGATGCCATAGAAATATTATTAATTGTTCTTAAAATTGTTGAAGCTGGTTTACCCAGGAAAAATGGCCCAATGGTTTTGCACTACCTTAGGCCATGGAAGACTCAGGTTCAAGTCCCTGCTCTGTCACAGGCTTCCTGCATAACCTTGGGCAAGTCACCTAGCCACTATATGTCTCAGGACAATAATAGTACTTCCTTACCTCACAGGGGTGTTGTGAGGTGCTCAGACACTACAGTAATGGGGGAACAGAAATACCCGAACCAGAATAAATAGCTTTGGGTGCCTATAAAGAACAAAAAGGAATTGTTTAGTCTTAACTAGTGCAGCATGTGACATTAGTAAGAAGTGATGCAGCACATATGCAGCACATATGCAAAGTTGCAGGAAAGAGATCTTTTACAGAGCATGCATACAGACCAGGATTAGATGCTGAGAGTCCTGTGTTTGGTAGCAGCTTGGCCCTGCTTGCATGCTTGAGCCCCCTGGTGACACACCGCATTAGATTCCTCCTGGGACCTCACCATCTTTCATCATATTATCCAGCAAGTGATCAGACGGTTGTCTCATGCAGTGGTTGAAATACCATAGTGGAACTCAGAGTATCATTAATACCTGGGGAAAGTAAAGCTGATGCTTTCTCTCTCTTGAATTGTTTTATTCCACACTGTAGCACGAGGATTAAGACAAGTGATATGGTGGCTAATAACTTATTTTTAAAAATGAAAGCACTGTGATTTTATTTTTGGTCATTGTTTTTTGCTGATAATACTTTGACAGCTTTATTGTTCATGATAGAAAGGGCCAATGCGTGAATTGTTTAGTTCATCAGACCCTTTTCCTGTGTCATTACCACTGGAAAAAAATGCATCTCTAAATGGAAAAACATATTAAAGTTTGTGTGTAATCTTTCATATAAAAGTTAATAAACATGATCTCTACTTTACATTCACTATTTATTGATATCAGCAAACATGGATTTATGATGAAATTTATCATTATTTTATATCAAGCTCTTGGTGAAGATAATGCTTCACAGGCAAACAAAGACAAAATATACACTCCAACAGGCTCACAATTTAATAATAGACTCAAATGACTACTAAATGATAGCACATGATTGTGGGTGGCATTAATATATAGCAGCCCACCCACTCGGCTAGAATAGGAGCAGCCACTCCCACCAGCTAGTTCTGCTGCAAATTACTGAGAGAAGCTTCATAAGCTTTAGCATCCCCATGCTAGGAAAGAGGTTTCATAAACCCCATTGTATGATTCCTAGGCGGAAAAGCATCAGTTTAGGAGAAAGATGAGGCGGCACTCAAGGGAATGGGATGGGTAGGTTTCCCATCTGTTGGGCATCATATTCGTGAACTTTTGTGAGCACAGGCTAAGGTTTGTAGGCACCTCAAAATGTATAAACGAGGGTAAGTGTAAGTGGGTTTGAGAATCAATGAGATTATTTCACACAGCTCTACCCATCTGCTCTCCTTCCAGTTGTTGCACATATGAGCATCAACAGTTTCCAGATTTTGTTAAGTATGCCAGGAGGAAAGATTTTTTTTTTCTGTTAGCCAATAATGGTGTGTCAGGAGTAACAGAATTTGAGAGTCTAAGGCAAATTAGGAAAAAACCACAGGCAAGCTGAAAGCATTGGAATTTGGCTTTATTCCAGGTCTCCTCCCTCATCACTCTCCTTTGCAGGAAAAGGGTGACAACAGTCAATAGCAAAACACAAGGCAGAAATACAGTATCATGAGAACAAACTCTCATTGGCTGATTGGTCATTCTGTGTGTAAAAGATGTGCCTAACAACTTCTGAGAGCCAATTCATCTTTTTGTGGATGTAACATTTAGGATAGTAAATTTAAACTACAGAATATGTGTAGGCTCCATTTACTATCTCTAGAAAGGCCAGTAACAATGTAAATTAGATGACTGATGAAACATGACATAAAACGCATGTCATTCCCACATCAAGCCTAAATATCCAGCCTAGTCTCAGACACGAAGGCAATGATGCAACAAGACTAAGAGTAGGCAATTGTAATGCTGTCAGTGAACTCCGTCTTGTTTTGAATCTGAGATCCTCATATCTTCTCCAACTTATGTTATTCTACAAATTGGACCTGTAGGATGATATAACATAGAAAGGCTGTGCGGTGTGAAATGAATAAAGCAATGGACAAACATTAATTCAGTGGTGATGGGCCACTGTCAGTAACTATTACTATAATATACTATTTCACTAGACAATCTGACAGTGACCAAAATGAGACTGACTGGGGACAGCTTCCCACAAGCAAAGAGTGCATTTCACTGTGTGGGAGAAGTGAGTTGATGATATTCTATGCTTCCCTGCCCCACATCCCAGGGGTGTTGTGAAGTTTAATTCATTAGAATTTGTAGCTTTTTCAGATTCCCAAATGAAAGAACAAATATTACCAACAGTGTATATAGAATGTGGCAAACAGAAGCTGTTTTAGGAAAAGAAGTAACAGCCCAAGGCTCAAATGCTGCTGTGGCAGATTAACAGCACTTATTAATTGTAAAACAGCCCAGAGACCCCAATTAGAATCAGGATCCCATTATGCTGGGTATTATATATACATACAGGCATTCCCTGCCCCCAAAGCTGACTTCATTGTGAGCTCTGGAGCTTAGGCACCTTGTGAAAACCAGGTACATAATGTCTCAAGTTGGGCACACAAATGGAGGTACATAGTATCAGTGGCCACTTCTGAAAATCTGGCTGCATGGCCACAGTATTTCTTTGTGTATGACAGAAAGGTATCTAACAACAGAGGCAACAGATTATGCTTTTACAACAGTAAAATTGAGTTCGTTCACAATTAAAATCTTTTAAACAATACATTCATTTGTTGCAATCTTATAAATAAATTGCCACAAGTACACTTCACCATAAACCCCAGCCTCTTAGGAAATGGACCTTTTGTTAGTAAAATACTTTTAAAGCAATGTATTAGTCAGAAGCTCTCTATAGTACTACACTACTTGTCTGAAGTACCACACTACTTATTCTTGAACTCCCAGGTTTGCTTTTGGTGCTTTTATATTGTTTGATAACAAGCTATAAGAAAAATGGAAGGAGAAAAAAAAAACACCTTTAGCACAGTTCATCTTGGCTATTTAGGTTGTGCAGAAAAAGAGAATACAAGCAAAGAAGCTAAGGAGAAAATTGCCCTCTCATCTTAGGGATGAGCTGAACTGATAACACGTGTAGAAGAACTACACTGTTTTCCCCAGGAGATAATCTATTAATATTAATTATAGCAGTGGCACCTACAGGCTCCAACTGAGATGAGGGCCCCATTGTGCTAGGCACTGCACAGACATATAGGGAAGACAGTCTTGGCTCGAAGAGTTTACAATCTAAATAGACAAAAAAGACATGAGACTGGGGCAGGGTGAGGGCACACACATGATGCAACTAGTCCAAAGACTTGCAGCAGGTAGTAGACTCACTAATAGAACTCCAGTCTCTGAATTCCTGGTCAAGCATATTAGCCACTAGATTATGCTGCCTCTCTGTCTGGAGGAAGTGTCTTGTTTGTTCTAAATTCCTCACCCTTTCTGATTAAATAATTCAACCTAAACCTAACAAGAGAGAAGCTATTAGTAAGTGGGTTATTCATGTCTCCTGTGGCCAGAAACCAAAAAAAAACACAATAATAATTCCAACAAACAGTAAGACAAAAAGGCATGGAAAAATTCTGTACTCTATCTTTGTACCCATGCACCTATCATCAGACGGATATGTACAGCATTACATTGTGACAAATTATTGAAACAGTTCACAGACTTCACAATAGATCCTCCTTCTTTAGCCAGTTCTGGATCAGTAAAAAACGTTCTGTACATATTTGAGGTTGTCAACATATCTATATTGGCAAACTCCCCAAATATGCATCACCATAGTGGGGAGTGAAAGGGAACAGTTAATCAAACTGAAATCCTCTCTGCTTTGCAGTGTGGTTTAAAGATTATTTAGCAGCCAGTTCCTTAGACTGTTGAGATTCCTCTTCAGCCATCTAATATTTTTTGTTATTGTTTCCAGTACAACTTCAGTGATTTTTAGCTGTGATCCTTGGTCCTCCAGAGACCTAAAGAAGTGTTTCACCTAGAAGACAGGATAATCATTAATGCCTTGGGGGTTATTTTTTGCAGAAATGTCGGGTTAATTTCTGGCTGCATTTAAACACCTGCTGGAATTAATCATCCTGATAGTGGCTCCTTCAAAACTCAGGTGACATGCACTATGCTGTCCCACAAATCCTCTCCCACCTTCAGCCAAATACTCTCCAAAGAATAAAAATTAATTGTTAATACTAAAATATATATATATATATATATATATATGTCTATTAAAAATGAACTGAAATATGTTGACCATTCACCACTTGATACCTTTCCTTCAACCACACAGAGCCCCATGACTTCGGCAGGGTTTTGCTTGGGCACGGGAACTCAGATGGTCCTTGCTGTGGAATTGAGGCCATGGATTGGATGTTATATCCTTCCTCCCTCCTCCCCCCACACCCAACTGTCATCCATTTATTGTTGTTGCGGCTGTTTTTTAAGATAGTCTTTGTAGCAAGGAGCATGCAATGCCTCCCTCATGCCTATGCAACAACCTCAAGCATTGGCTCCTTAATCATATATGTGGTTATGCAATGAACTGAACATGTTTTTTCCCCACGTGGAACCAAAATATATAGACTACAATACTGGTAATTACATGAATAGCCAAAGAATAAATCTCTTCCAGTGTGCACAGAAAAGAAATGTGTATAATACAACAAGAGATCGAACACTTTTTCTGGACACTAAAATGTAACACATAATATACGCAAGTCTCATCGATAAGTTACTTTGGAATGACTGCTCGCATTTTTGTCAAGCTATTAAATGGACTTTCAGCTTGAACATAACTTTCCTTTTCATCATTGTAACTGTGAAAGAGCATTTTCTCATGAGGGCTGTTCTGGGCAGCTAAGCATTTTTATTTGTTAGCTTAAGAAATATGAGACTATAAATTACCAATAAGTATTAATAGAAAGTCACAAACCTCTTCTAGCTTGTCTTTGGACGAAAAGTGAGATGTAGTGCCAACAATAATAGTTCTTATAGAAAAAGAGGCTAATTCAAATCTGTAAACAAGAAAGAAAAACTATACAGTAATATAAAGAATATACTATACCAATATCTGAACTGGACCTTGTATCAGTACCGAATTTCTTAACTAGTCTCTTTCTAGTATGTGAATATTTTTTAGTTAAAGAACCAGATATGTTCATGGAGGATAGGTCCATCAATGGCTATTAGCCAAAATTATCAGAGAGTTAACCCCTTGCTCAGAGGCAACCTTAAACCTCTAACAGAAATCAGAAGTGGAAGACAGGAGTGGTTGACTCCATAACTGCCCTGTTCTCTATTTTCTTAATGAAGCTCTGGTATGGGCCACTGTCAGAGACAGGACACTAGGCAAGATGGATCTGATCTGACCCAGTATGGCAGCATCTTTGTTCTTATGAAGTTACACTATCAAATTAAAAAATATTTTATAAAACATATATCCTTAGCGATATGGATTTATAGCCACTGTAGACTATCAAACTGAAAGCATTTTATACTGAAAAGCAAATTAGACAGTAGTTCTGTTGTTTGAACTTCTCTCCATTTCTCCCAGAGGGACAGTAAAAATAGACTAGTCAGTTTCAGCTTGTTTCTAGTCAGTTTCTAGCAGCACCCTGCAAGCATGGATCCTGTACCCCATGGTGAAGCGCAGGGCACTTGCTTCCTCTCTAATGAAGAAAGACAACCACTCCTGTGCTCATTAAATTGTCCCCGGGACCTTCAGGGTTTCTTCTTTAGATCTAGTGATAGAAACTAATGCTTTTGGGGCCCCCTTCCATAAATGTACGTTATATAAAAAAATAAAGTAAGTGTCTTCTCTAGTGGAATAACTTATCCCTCTTTACACTCTTACTTGTCAGGATTTGCCACCAATGTGGCTAAAGTAGATAACCAAATACCAACTTTTTAAGAAGTTTGTTCCAGTTTTTTCTGACAAAATTCCAAGCAAGCCCCTGTCCCTCAGGATTTCTGGCAACAGCATGAAGAAGAGCTGCTAGGTCCTGAGTTTTGATAACCTCACCTTCCATGCCCAGCTCAATTAACCTGTACAAATTAAAACAGATCAGTCAGCTTCAGCTTGTTTCTACTCAGCTTCTAGGAGGTACTGCTAGACCACTACTTAATGCACATTTCCTTTTGACATTCAAACATAGGGACTAAATATAAAATAGTATGGAAAATAATGTTCAGGATGACAGTTCAGTGTTTTAAATATCAATTTTCAAGTTAACTCAGTGGTGCTACTACAACTTTTTCACATTATAGGAATTACTGTACTATTGACTTGTAGGCAATTGATTTCAATAGGGGCTTCGGCATAAAACCTAACATGGTAGGGCCCCTAATCATCACGTAAAATGAGGTTCCTCTATTTAGTAAGAGGACTGTTGGTTGCTCAATAACATCCTGCTCAAATCTTCTCAATTAACAAAATAAAATGATATATTTGAATTGCCAACCCTGCAAACCCAGAGTGGTATCTGAAAATCCTAGTGGAGTCTTTCTGGCTATTCATCCACACTAAACATTCTGCATTCTGTAATTTTGTTGATGATATGCAAGCCAGAATAGAATCCAGCTCACTCTGCTGGAGCAGTATGGGCTCTGGAATGCTAACACACACTTGTTTTAGTCACTATGTACTCAGACCTGACTGAATACAAACAGGAAATACATCTCTTAACTGAGAACAATTCTTACATGGTCACTTTTCAGAACAGAAATACACTTCAAAGGATTTGAATTTCTTTGTTGCATGTACTGTATACATAGTATCTCAAGAGCTTCTTTCTAATGGCCTTTCATATATCATTATCAACATCAGGCCAAAATCCCTTAGGGTAGCATCTCATCAATAATTATTTAGGAAAGTGATGAAGTAAATAAAAAAAAATACAGTTCCACATTTTCAATGTGTTTCCCACTGCTGCTGAGATTCTCATGATTCCATAGCACGTTGGTGAAGGACCTTGGTATTGTTTTGTATTTAATAATTGAGCAAAAAGAATTCTTACTTTGTCAGTTTTTCACAGTCCTTGCTGGTTGTCAAAGCATAGAGAATTTTGTTCTTTTCTGCACCTGACATCGAGAGGCTATACTGCTTCAGTAGATAATTCCACCCTGCTATTTTCTGTGCTCCAACTGAGTAGACTGTCTTCAGAACATCCGCTGGAAGGCTGTGGCATCAAACAAAGAAAGGGAAAAAGAAGGAGGGTCAAATGACTTTTTTCAAGATCACCAGTCGTTGTGGAGACCAGGGGTGTGGAAGTAATTTTCTGCCTGGGCTAGTAAATTTCATGACAATTTTGTCAAGTATTTATGGTATTTCTAGCATATCCACCAGCAGAATAAACCACAACTGTAAAAAGTGTGTTATTTCTGTGTTTAACTGAATAGGGAAGGAAAGGAAAGACAAGCACTAAATGATACCTTTAACTGGATTAAGATAGGAACACAAGACTATTGGTGGTCGATGTGTATATTTTGTATCACCTCTTTAGGTTACTCCAGTCTAATATGTTCCCTATGGCTTATCCATTTTTAATATCCAGCAATAAAGCAAGTGACAGTGGATATCCTTATGAATCGAAAAATCCACATTAACAACTTCTTATAGTGTATGGTGCTCACCTACTGTGGTGTTGGGAGGTGTATAGTACCTGCCGAGTTAGATTTAGTAGTTATATTTACCATGGTACAATGCCTGTGGAATTTTTTTGTCCCACCTACTGCAGTAAAGTCAAGCATGGTAAGAAAAAGATTGTACTCAGCCCCAGGTACAAGAGGGGATAGGAAGAATGCATGATGAGCCTCTCTCCTGCAACTCCATGCAGGAGTTGGGAACAATGGCAGACCTTGCACTCATTCAAACTTCTGAATGCATGAGACTAGTGCCACTGCCAGAACTTTGTTTTCCAAAGTGGGTAAGAAGGGGTTGGGGTCATGGCCCTCTGCTGTGTCCAAGGGAACTAGGAAGGCTAAACTTTGTACAGTGCACTCTTATAAAGGGTGCTGCAGTGGACCCCTTCTCTGGAGCTCCAGTAAGCACTGTGCCTCAGACAGTGCCTCGTAGAGTTACTAATGTGGTGCATCTCTGCTCTTCCACCAGTGCAGGACTGACCTGAAGAGTTACAGCCAAGCCCTAAACTTTGATTTTCTTTTAGCTATATGGATATGTGGCTCTTTCAAATCAGGACAAACAAATAATCCAGAGGCCCAGACTGCACTGAAAAAGCAGGAGAGAAAGCACAGTGAGCTAAGTCAGTAGAAATGAGCAAGCAGCTGAAAAGTAATTAATACTAACTAACATATTTGTTGATACTATATTGGTAAGTCTCACACACTCATACTGGAGCAGGGGTCTCAAACTCAAATCACCACGAGGGCCACAAGAGGACTAGTACATTGGCCCGAGGGCTGCATCACTGAAACCTTTTCATACAAAAGCCCCCGCCCTGCTCCCGGCCTTGCCCCCACTCCACTCCTTCCATGAGGCCTGCCTCTTCCACCCCTTCCCCACCCCCATTCCAACCCCTTCCCCAAATCCCCGCCTCGGCCTGGTCTCTTCTCCACCTCCTCCCCTGAGCATGCCACGTCCCCGCTCCTCCCCCTTCCTCCTGGAAAGTCCTAAGCGCCGCCAAACAGCTATTTGGTGGTGGGAAGCGCTGGGAGGTAGGCAGAGGAGCAGGGATGCAGCACAATCAGGGGAGGAAGGCGGGAGATGAGGGGGAACTTGGCTGGCAATGGAGTTGGCGCCTATGGCGGGCTGCAGGAAATAACTCCGCAGGCCACATGCAGCCCATGTGCCGTGTGTTTGAGACCCCTCTACTAGAGGAAAAAAGATTACTCAGTACATTTTTTTCCCATTCTAGATTACAAAAAGTTTCCTATTTCAACTTTCCTGTAAAACTTTTGCTAGAAAAGCAAACTAAACCCCAGTACAGGATGCCTAAGTGAAAAGGAATGTTAGAAATCAGGAAAGCCATTTACTTTAACATCCCACCAGATCCCATCCACTTGCTGAAAAGCTCATTTGCCTTCTGGATACAAGGAGGATATTGTAGCTTACACGCAAGCCCAAGGAGATCAGAACGAAGTATTCTGTCAGAGACTGAGCCCTCATCGCTCCATGTTTGCCTGTCAATCACCAGCTTAAAATGCTGCAGGATGTACCTCTGCAGAGAGAACAGATCACAGTTAGGTCCAAGTGCCACAATCTATGTAGTGCTGTGTAACTGTATATAAATTTGCTTTTCAACAGTTACCCAGCTGTACTCCACTCATTACAGCTCCAGTGTTCAGAAGTCATATGCAAATCTGCTATGGTATCTACTCCCAAACACTGTTTTGTGCTAAGTTCTTTGTAACAAAGCATGTCCACAAGGCATCCGCAGCTGAGCTAGCTGTGATCACATTCAAAAACAACTGATTAGTGCAGTTCTGCTTAACACAACATAGGTGGCAACAATCAGGTTTTTTAATGGGTTTTTATGCAGAGTCTCCCTCCCACACAAAGGACAGAGATTATTTATATATCGGCCCCAAGGATCTTACAGTCTATCTTGACTTAACATAGGCGGGGGCTAAAGAAGGGAGAGGAAAGCAACAAGAGCTTTCCTGTGCTTATTAGCCAGGTGGCCCCAGTGCTACTGAAATGCAAGCACTGACGCCATGCTACTCACTCTGCAGCAGCAGACTCATGGGGTAACTCCAACAACATGAGTAAGGCCAGTTCACAGTGGAGCAGCAGAAACCACAGCCATGGGCCGTTAGTGCATGAGTTCATAATGTGCAGAATGACAAGAGAGTGGAATGTGGTGTTTAGAGCTTGGCTAGTTTATAAATAGAATCCTTTGGGAATTTGAGGATTTTTTCCTTCTCTTTTTCTCTCAAGAGGACACTTTTCTGAATATTAACTGAGCATTCATTCCATGTCCCCCAATTCCTTGCAAATAAAATTTAATTACAATTTTTTTTTCAAATTAAAAATGGACCTTTAGGTTTTCTGTGACATCAGAAATATTTCTTCTCTCCATCATGTGGTAGAACATTTCCAGGTAGCCCAGGCCTTGCAGAAGTACTACGTTACTGGATTCACGTCGGAGATATCGTGTCAGATCAAGGGCTTTGTCCAGCGATAACCTTCCTCCACTGAAGAAAAAAAAAATATACATAAGCTCAAAACGTGCACTTTTTATAGTTTTGTACTTTTCAGCATTTTGTCTCTGCCTAACTTTGCCCTGTCAAAAGAACTAAGGATTGTAAACCAGGTGTGCTGGGCCATATTCCCAATCCTGCTGCTGACTAAGGACCCGATCCACTGCCCACTTAGGTCAGTGGAAGTCCTTAACTTCAGTGGACATTGAATGAAGCACTAACTATGTCACCTTAGGCAAATCACTTAATCCAAGTTTGTGTGTGAGTTTTGTATATATGAGGATAATTACTGTAAGACTTTTGGGACCAGAGTCATTTTTCTCTTATTTTTGCAGCTCTACAAACATAACAATAAAACTTGCCTCTCTCACAGAGTGTTCGGAGGATTAATGGATGACTGATTGAAGTGCTCGGAGTAAAAGACAATACAGAAATAGACATTTTGATTAAACTGGTCTCATGGATAGCAGGTACAACTGCCTGAACTAGTTTTCAGTTCTCTATCGTTTGCTATGTGCCATACATCCTGTCTTTTGATATAGAATCCATGTGGGCTACTCAAGAGAGAGTGTGAAATGTCATCTTCAGTTATTTGGTTCAGACAAACCACAACAGAAGATCAGATCATTGGTGAGCCCTACATATGCTAAGCAGATACCCTTTTATACGTTATCCACAATTCCTTAAAATTCTCCACATAGCAACCAAAGTTATCTTGGGGATCCTCCATGGAGCCAAGAACAACCACCCATCCATCGTCATGGTTCGCCACTTTCCTCTGTCAAAGCCTTGCATTCTCTCTTCGCATGCTGTGGCCCCACTACTCTACCTAGCATTCTAGAGGGCAAATAGTCTTCTCTGATCATCTTTAAACTACCTGCCCGGAGGTGCCCAAAGAACAGGAGAGAGCGAACAGTTACAAAGAACTCAGCCAAAGCAGCATTTTGGAGTAGACACTATAGTAGGGTTTGAGCATGACTTCTGAAGACTGTAGCTGTAGTGTGTGAAGTACTCACTGACTGTTAGATTCACTAATGTTCATGGCTTCTGCCAAAATATCAGAATTAATGGCTAAAAAAACTGTGACCAAGTGTGTCAGGCTTTCTTCCACAATGTACCAAAGCAGACTGGGTTAGATGGTACGGCCTTAGAAAGAACTTTCCAAATAATTAAGCCTGAGAAAAGGATCATTATGGAGCTCTTGTGACTCCGCTCCAAGTATAATTCTGCACAGTCTTCATGCACTTTGGAAAAGAGGTCATGTGCATAAAGTTTTGCAAACTCTGCTTTGCCCATTTAAATGGCAGAACAAAAAGGATCACTTCTCTACTATGAGTTCAGGTGATGCATATCCTGTCTCTAGCTATGTGTTTCAAGATTTAATGCTTATTTTAGAACAGTGTTCTTAGTTCTACACTTATTAGATCGTATCTTTCCTTTAGACGTTTTATTAATTATATTTTCTTTTCTTGTCTAAAAGGCGATAGAGTCCTGCACTTTTGAAAGAAGCTATTGGAGCAAGAAGCAGCAAGAGCATGTACAGTATTGTATTTGACCATTATCTTGTATCTAGGTACATATATGGGCCTCATCACCCTAGTATCTGAGCATCTCCCAGTCACAAACAGATTTCATCCTCATAAAACACTGTGCCAATCCCCATTATGCAGATGAGGAACAGGGTAGTGTAAGTGACCTGCCCAAAAGGCACACAGGAAATCTGTGGCAGGGCCAGGAATTGAACCTGGCTCTCCTACATCCCTGTCCAGACCCTTATCCACCAGATCATACCTCCAATCACAACATCTCTATTGTGCTATTAGTTAGATGCTACTGTAGGAGTGACTTGCCAAAGGAGCCTCTCAATCTTCACCCACTATCTGAGGTGCAAAAGCCCAGAACTGGGCCCATAAAGCAGACAGTTGCAGAGGTAACTCTCCAGTTTCTGTGTGGAACTCCCACAGGAGCTCACTAAAAGGCAAGTATTTGAGCGCGCTAACTTAAGCCCTGATCTTGCAATGAGCTCTGCAGGGGTGGACTCCTGCTCCTGCACCATTCTTATTATAGGACCAGGACCTTAGAGTGCATTTTTTGAAAAGGTGACCACTCTGCCCTACACACTGTGGGGGAAGAGGCAGACACAACAGTGGCCACTACTGAAAAGAAAGCTGGGGACATGAATCTCTTGTGTAGGTGTTAGCATCTCGCTCAGTACAAGAAGGCTTGGATGAAATCTCATTGGGGCAAAACAGCATAATATAAAGATGATATTGGTAGTTTCCCTTTGCCTAGGATTATTACTTATCATTTGTAACACTGTAGCAACTAGGAGTCCCAGTCATGGATCAGAATCCCATTGTGTTAGGCGCTGCACAAACATAGAACAAAAAGATGGTCCCTGCCCCCAGAAAAGCTTAGAATCTGGTATTAGACAAAAGACAACAGATGGCTACAGCAAGATAGATGGGGGGGAGGGACATAAGAAAACAATTAGAAAATATTTGAGTTCTGCATATGTGCTCATCCGAATTTCTCGATTACGTAGGTCTCTTTGTACAAGGCAGCATTTCAACTCATAAGTAAAAGATTCATGGTCTCTGCTAACTTGAAGTGGAAGTGACCCTCCTCCATGGATGTAACAAATGCCACCTCACAGGCTGCCTGGAGACACTCGCACCATTTATCCATCACTCTAACCCTGCTGCCCCAGTGGCTCAACACCACAATAATCCGTGAGTTCTGTGAGCCGTGTCCAAACTTAGGGAAATGAGGGATGCCTTAGCCAGCTCTCCCAAACCTCTTTATTGGCCGTCCTCCTTGGAAATGATTCAAGCAGGCATGTGCAATTAAAATAGTGCATGAAACTGACAGCTAACCTTTCTCTTAAATTCGTTTTCAAAGACAGAAAACAGCTGTCCATAATATAGTTTCCAGGGGGAATGCATTATTTGATCTTTCCCAAGTAAAGTCTTCTAAGAAAATTAAAAAGAAAGAGGTGGCTTGTCTTTATGGGAAAGAGCAATGAGCCCAAACCATCCCCACATGCTGGTAATTGCCTTCAGTGAAATTAAGAGAAAGGTGATGAAGTGAAAGCCAAACAGTTTTTCCTCAGCCTCTCTGTATCTGGACTCTACGGACCTATGAAGGGGTCTGTTTTGTTCAAGGAGCATCAGCTTCAGGGTTATGCTTGACCTAGGGAAGCAGGGAAATGTTTACTGCCCTTGCACAGTCTCTCTCACTATTAACTAAATATTTTGCTGCTCAAGGCAATCCTCCTATAGGAGAGTCAACGCTATGTTCAGGAAATGAGTTCTGTGTCTTTAGCTTCTGGACCCACATCACACAGAGTGGTACTAAAAATTACGTTTGAATGTGCCTGGCTCTCGCTCTGATGGTCTAGTTTTCAACAGGAGGTTACCCGCATACTAACAAAAAAGTGACTCTGTGACTGGGCCTGAAAATACTGCCATGGGCATGTTCATAGTGGTGCAAACTGTTAATTAGACACCTGTGTAAATGTCTGAATATGCATTCATCCAATTTTCACAATACAGCAGTAAATGCATGCACCATAGTGGGTGCAGTTTATTCTTTTGTTTTGGCACACAGATTTTTGTTTCTTCCCTGTTAAAAATTGGTATTTTTTTCCATCAGATTAAAATAGGAAAGGTTTGTTACCTGACCAGTTGAAATGCATTATGGATCAAGTTCACTCGGTCCTTGTGGCTGAAAAGGGTGTGGTTCTGATCCAACACTTTAATGATGTTGTCCCACCCATTCTCTTCATAGTGCACAATGTAATAGCCATTCATGTCCACATTGAATTTCACCCAGGCGACCTCTCCCTCCAGTTCTAGTGTGTCTGAATGGGACAGATTTACATGGACATTTTTTTTACTGCATATTGAAAATTAAAATGAAAACATAGGCAAATAGTACACCTGTCAGTGGCGTCACCTGGGGAACTATGAGATTTACCGAGAAGACACCTGAAAATGAAATTAGAAAGTTATTTGCTAACCTGAAGTCCTTATATCAGAGAGTTTTATTTTGGGGGCTTCTCTACACAGTGCATTAGTCTACACCAGAGGGGTGTAAACTCTTGTATGCACTGGCTTGTCGTGCATCAGCTGGCCTGAGTGGACCTGTTGGCTTGCACTAACAGTTCCCTAGTGCACATTAGTGTAGTCCATTTTCAAATATTAGGGAACTTTTAGTGCACCTCTGTCAAGGTTTCTTTCCCCACTTTGAACTTTAGAGTACAAATGTGGGGACCTGCATGGATACTTCTAAGCTTAATTACTAGCTCAGATCTGGTAATGCTGCCACCAGCCAGAAATTCAGTGTCTGGCGCACTCCCTGTCCGTCCCACAGACTTTCCCCTCCCTGGGTTGCCTTGGGAGGGTTCACCAATTCCCTGGTGAACACAGATTTAAACTCCTTGGATCTTAAAACAAGGAGGAATTAACCATCCGCCCTCCTTTCCCAATCCCTGGGGAGTCCAGACCCAATCCCCTTGGATCTTAAAACAAGGAAAATCAATCAGATTCTTAAAAAAGAAAACTTTTAATTAAAGAAAGAAAAGGTAAAAATCATCTCTGTAAAATCAGGATGGAAAATACTTTACAGGGTACTCAGATTCATACAGCCCAGAGGAAACCCCCTCTAGCCTTAGATTCAAAGTTACAGCAAACAGAGGTAAAAATCCTTCCAGCAAAAAGAAACATTCACAAGTTGAGAAAACAAACATAAGACTAATCTGCCTTGCCTGGCTATTACTTACAATTTTGACACATGAAAGACTGATTCAGAAAGATTTGGAGAGCCTGGATGTACATCTGGTCCCTCTTAGTCCCAAGAGTGAACAACACCCAAAACAAAGAGCACAAACAAAGACTTCCCTCCACCAAGATTTGAAAGTATCTTGTCCCCCTATTGGTCCTCTGGTCAGGTATCAGCCAGGTTTACTGAGCTTCTTACCCCTTTACAGGTAAAAGAGACGTTAACCCTTGACTATCTGTTTATGACAACCTCTCTAGTGCACACTAGAATGTATACCCCTTCAGTGCGGACTAGCATGCCATGTAGACAAATAGTTTAGACTGAGAATATTTCAACAGGTTGAGAATCCAGTGGGATTTATGCGATTGGTAATGGGAGATAGGTCCTTTTTCCTCTCTTCTACATTGCTGGATCAAATCCTGCTAGATCTGTATGTTTTAATGATAATGTTGGCAGAAACTCCAGCATCTTCCCTCTCCCCCTTCAACCGTATATATTAATCTTTAGAGTAACATACAGGTCTGCCCACTACAGTTTATAGGAGAGGACCAGAGATTCACTATCAGGAGCTGCAGCTTGTGTTCCTCAGCTAGCAGCAAGGGCATGGCAAAGCAGGAAAGGGAAGTAATATAAAGAAAGGAACAAACAGGGCTCCCAAGAGGGTCAACCCCCAACACGTATCCTTAAAATTAATTTTCTTTAGGAAATACATTTCTTTTAATTGATTAGTAAAGGTCAACCTGTTGTACAGTTAAGGCAATCAATTTATTGATTACAAAACAAATGATCAGACTTCATTACCTGTTTTAGTTTTTAATATATGTCTGTGAACAGTGTTGGAGCTGCTGGTGACGTATGTGAGTGGGATATGCCAAAAATACCTGGGAGACAAAAAAAATACAATAAAGGAAAATTTGCTTTCACAGAAGACGACTGATTTGCTTACCTGTGTCTGACTAATCATAAACTGGCGAACAATAGAGAATGATACTGAGTGCTAGAAATGTTAAGCCTGGTATAACCATGCAGAAGTCCACACCAACACTAACAGAGATACCCCTCTCAGTGAAGGATCATTTCTCTATCCAGGTTTGAAACGGCATTCTACATGCATATAAGGGAAATCTGCACATTTTAAAATACTAGCATATCAGTTCTTGCTCCCATTCGATATTAAGTGCATGCGCCTCTCTTATAGAAGGGTAGCCTCATCCTAACTCCCCTACGGTACCAACCAAGAACACATTTCACTATTCAGCTTCATCCTGTTCCTGTGGTTAAGTACTCAACAGAGTTTCCCATTATATAAATTCCTGTTACATTTAGCCTCTTATGTAGTCCTACCTTTACAACCAGCTGCTGATTTGCTCCATGCCAGTAGCCAGGAAAGTGGACATCCGCTCTCCATCCTTGCCAAGTCAGCAGGAACACTTGTACTATGCCTCGTTCATATACTTCATGTCATCTATTCATAAACTTACCTCCAGCCTAGGCTGACCTAAGTATATTAGATGGTAATAAGGTAACATCAAGCTGCCAGAATATCAGGCACTTTTTCTTACACTGGAAATTGCAGCATCAGATCAAACACCACATAAATATTATTACCAAAGTAAGGCAAGTGTGGATACCTTGACTGCAAGTTAGCCCATTCAGGGTCTTCTTCAAAAACACCCTTAAGGAAGCGCACCTGTCGCAAACTTAAGGTGTTCCCTTCACATTTAACAAGAACCAGTGGGATCCCTTTCTGAAGTGTCCAAGTGTTCATCATCTCTTCGATCTCCGTAAGTTTCCACATATGACTGAACTGAAATGACCACAGACAAACTATATTGAATTCCACACTTAAAAGTATCCCCCCAAAATAAATCTGTACACATTTGGGTTTGCAGGCCAGACAGCCAGTGCTGGCAATCTGGTAGACTCTGGTTTGACTTTTGGTTCTGGGAGCTAGCCAGGACTGAATGAGCAGCAAGTTTAAATGCCATTCAAGAAATCACAATGGTTCCTCCCTGCGAGGGCGATGACTTAAAAATTGTAAGAGATCCTTAAGAAGCATAGGTTTCCCAGTACATCTTCTCTGACCCCAAAAGACAGTGTTTTGTTTGTTTTCGATAAATCTCCTGTATGTGTCTCAAAGAATAATCTCATGCCTAAGGCACAGAACCGGGAGACGGTAGAACTGTGTCCTGCTCCTGGCTGTGCCATACACTTTCTGTGTGACTGTGGGCAAGTCACAATATACCTACCAGCAAGTCGCGAATGGTTTAATTTTCAAAGGTGCTGAGCAGGCCACTAATCAAAATCTGGACCAGAGTCTTGGATGCTTTGTGGCCAATCTGTGCCGATACACCTGTGTATTTCTGTGGTATTCCAGAATAAAAATGCATCATGCAATAACGTTATTCAGAAAAAGTTATTCAGAAAAAGTCTGTGATTCAATTTATTGACCAATAATATATTGTCCCAGCACGTGACTTAAGGTGATTTCTTTAGTTCAAAGCCATTCTTTTCTCCTAAATTTTGTCTTGTTTTTGGTTTTTTAATTTACTCATCCTCACTGAAAACTTATCTCTAGCGAGGGAAGCAAGTGACAAGCTTCACTGCTCTGTAGTTTAAATCCAGGAAGTTTATTTACTAAATGCAGCATCTCTAGAACTACTTTCTCCAGAGCCTGAGTGCATCAAGTCCAGGGCAAGCTCAGCAGTTGCCAGTCCGAAGAATTGAGATGCAAGATTTCTTTTCTAAGTCCTAGAGTCAGCAGCAGGACATCTTGTCATATCATCACCTTGTCAGTCTAGTGTTTTATCTTCTAATAATTTACTTACTGTGCTGCTAAGAGGCCTGAAAGCTGTATAGCAAAAGTTGCCGGAAGAGAAGTCACTTTCAGAGCAAGTCTGTAAAACATAAAAGGAAGGTGAATCCTCACACACAACATATTTTTTAGAAATGTTTGTTTTTTTTAAAAAAACCCAATAATACAGCAAAAAGAGACCAATTAAGTAACTTGAAGTTACAAAGTGCCACTCACTAAACAAAGGGCTACTAATGACAGACCCTCACAAATGCTTCTTAAACTCTCATTTGAGCATATTCAGTAGATATGTTTGTGCATAGATAAATTTAACAGTGACAGACAACATATCTATACACTACATTTTTCCTATGTTAAATATACAGTAGAATCCCTCTAGTTGGCACCCAAATAAATGGCATGTCTGCTTAATTTGGAGGATTGCCAGTGAACAAATTCAGTGTGATGATGTTCAGTGGCTAATTAATGGATTAATGACACACCTTGGGCTAAAACTGTGGAGAGAATTAGGCCCATCATTGTGAAAGATCCATTTGTCTGTTACATTTTGTTCTGTCTGAAAGACTGTTTGCAGCTGTTTACTGCTATGAACTGGTGTTTACGAGCATAAATGTATACTGTGCAGACTTTGGTTCATAGTATGCTCCTTCCCATTGAATTATGGCAGTTAAACAAATCAGTACTGTATTAATAGGGAGTTTAATTTTTTCAAATTATTATTTATCAATATTTTTTTCAAATTATTCTGTTCAGCGATAAAGTAAAACTGTAAATAAGAGAGCACAAGAGAGAAATAGAAAGTAAGGTAACAATACTTACGAACACAACTCTGAGAAAAAAGGGAAGAAATTAAATATGAAGATGTTTGATTCACCACTGTATTTTTGCAGTTTTAAACCAGCATAAACCCCTTTAAAAGTACCATATACACTAAACAGATTGTTGATTTACACACCACTGAAAAACTGGAGTAATGCAGTGAATCAGGCCCCAGATGGCAGAAGAATGTACTTATACGATAGGGACACATTTTCAACAGATCTCAAAAAAAAGACTGCAAGTTTTGCAGGTGCACTAATTTTCATACAAACTCTCTACGTGCATGAAAATTGTTTAAGTAGGTATATGGTGCGACTGTAGTAGTGACCCCTTGTGGATGTTCTGAGTGCTCTGATGCAGCTGCGCGTCTCCTGGCACCAGGAGGAAGAAGTCTCTATCTCTAGAGTCCACAGAGGCAGCCCCATCCCAAAATGTTCTACAACACAAACGCAAACATAATTGACTATGGGGCCTTCCCTCAGTGTTCCAGTTGCGCGAGAGGCATTCTGCCCTTTCCTTCAGGCTTGGTTCCCAAACAGTCTCTGCTCCGAGTATGCTCGCTCCTCGGGGTCTTGCTGTTCCTCCCCAGTGACATTACAGAGACAGGCCTGCTAGCCAGAGCAGTCACAAGTGAAGCTGCCTTTCTGGCCAGTCAGCCCCAGACTGCACCAGGCTCTCTCCTTTTATTCCTTCTCCAGGTGTGACATTGGCTGCAGGTATAGCAGGGTGGGGCTAGCTAGGCCTAAAGTCTCTCCTTAACCTCTTCTCTGCTGGTGTGGGACACTCTGCCCCATCACAGCAGGCATC
This sequence comes from Chelonoidis abingdonii, assembly GCF_003597395.2. Lineage (NCBI taxonomy): Eukaryota > Metazoa > Chordata > Testudines > Testudinidae > Chelonoidis > Chelonoidis abingdonii. The sequence continues at coordinate 63,594,257 of NC_133774.1, read as the reverse complement.
TGCCATTCTGATTGGTACATGCAATTGTAGAGTGTGTGAGCAAATTTTGCAGATGCATTTGCATCAGACTGGTGAAAATTTGGTCCATAGTTCAATGCTTTGTATGTTGCCCAGCATGAGCAATTCCTGTGAGCCTGTGAGAATTGAGACTATCACTTTTCCATTTCCATGCATGTCTGTGTTGCTGTATCAGTTTCATACTATTCATGTCCAGCACCCACTAGTCAAGGAAATATTGACCCCAGTTCCATATGATCCATAAGTATATGCCTAACTTTAAGCATGGTAAAATCAGTGAGACTTCTTGTGGGCTTAAAGCTAAGCATGAGCTTTGCTGGATTGGGGCTAGGGTGGTGAAGGATACCAAGAGAGTTGTAGGCATAGAGCCCATTCTTACAATGAGCTCCACGTGGAGAGCTCCTGAGCCTGCCTGGGTCGTTTATTGGCCATGTACTGGGCTATTTATTTGGAATGTGCTGGGAGGGGTTTCAGATCAGATAGGATCATCCTGGTTATTTTAATCTAGTTTTGGGGAAGGCAACTGAAAAAAAAATAGTATGCAGTATAATCACTAATACATTCCTCTATTAATTGTATATACAATCTAAATTCCCTATTTGCAACTACTGTATACATGGATATAATACAACATATTTCAACAAAGGACAGAACTTGCATTGGCCATGCTGTTCCACAAATCATTATTCTTTGCATTCCTATAGCTGTACTTCTTCAAGTAGTGAATTAATCCTTTCCGGAACACCGCCTCAGATAGGAAATTCTGGAGCATCTTCAAAATACAAGCTCCCTAAAACAGAAAAGTAGCAAGTATTCAAACAAATGGTTTTACATTACATTTTTATGCTCACGTGTTGTTTAGCCAGTGATAGTTAAACTGAGAGCTTAAAATGTATTGGTAATGCAGTATAAATAAAACAATTGCTTCAGCAATATGTACTGAATGTTTTCATTAGCCAGGTGAAAATGGGTATTCAAGACATGATGCTCAAAGACACACTGGCTGGCTCCCTGAACCATTCTGAACCGTCACAGCTACCATGGAGACCTGTTGGACTCTGGAGGTCAAGTCACTGGTATTCTTTAGCATAGCACAAAGGTTTTGAAATTTATTTGTAATATATTATAACTGTTGCCAGTGTCTGACCTCAGTACTGTCATATAATGTGAAAGGATATCCCACGCATCCCAAAGAAAGTGGAATTTTCCCTATGGATAATAACCAAGTTCTGTAATTTTGTATCCGACAGTGGATTCTACAGACAGAAAACTGCAAACAGCTAGAGGTCATTAATGACAAAATTTCAGTAGGAGCAAATGGATTCTTGTTATTTGCAGACAGTCATTGACTCCAGATTTTAGACAAAAGAACAGTTATATTACAATAATGGGCACTAAGATTCGTCCTCCTGCATCTGTACACAGCCATATTGACTCTGGTTAATCTTATAGTTAAGGTTGTTCTAGAATGATATAACAAATAAAGCTTGGCGCTTCACTATGCTTTTCATTTGAAAGACCTCAGAACTCTTTCTAAAATGTAATTAATTAGTGTTAGTACTACAGAGTGTGCATGCATGCACGTTTGGGCAATTAACTAACTTAAACAGCTATTAAAGAGGATGATTAATAAACTTAAGTCAAGAGTTCCACACAAATTCACATTAGTACTCTGTCAGCTTCCGGCGGGGATCAGATACTGATCTGACATGGTGAAAGAATTTAGTCTCTACAGTGAATGCCAATTCTGTTTCACATGAAGCAAATGCATAAACTAATTTCTTCTGTTGTTTTGGGTAGTTACAATCAATGATGCTGTAATTTAATATTGTTAATATAAAGATCATAGAAGTACACCACAAATCAAGTAATGTTGAATGTTTATTACTTCTGTCATATGTATTTAAAGCTGATAGAATTTGGTGTCCCTGCTTTGGTCTCTGGGTGTATTGAACTTTAATCCCAAACAGTTGATAAATACCCAAAATTATATTGAGTATTGGCCTTATTCTCTTGGAATCCCCAACAGAAGCTCGGCACTGGAGCTGCCAATTCTGCTCTTCAAAGCAAAGGCAGCTTGAAGTTAGCTAAGAGAAGCCTTCTTTACTTCATCTGCGTTTTATGCATCTCAAAAAGGACTTGGGCCTTATCTGCATGGGACAGTTACACCAGTACAACTTAATGTGAATTTAAACCAATATAGTTTTAAAAGTGCTAACTCCTCTGTGGACACTCCTATTTTAGTAAAGGAGCTAGTTACTTCCAATGATCTTAAATCTATTGAAAATCAGTTTAAGTGAAACTGAAGAAAGCCACTCAAACCAAAATCCACACCATCTTTTGCATTGATATAAACTCTAGTTTGTTCAATAACTGATTTTAGTTAAACTGGTGCAACTGAGAAGCCAGGATAGGCTTCAGCTTTGGCTGCTATTGCAGAATAAAATGGATGGAGGTGTATCCTAATAGCTGCACTGGCAGCCTATTTTCCTTCAAGGATACTTTATAAGGATCAACCATATGTGCTAGCATGACTATAGACCATAGATTATATGATTGGATTGGCCATTTTACTACTCTTATTGGGTGCACTCTAGTTTAAGCTGTTGAGATGGGATGGCACTGCCCGCCAATTAACATATAAATACTGGAAGGTCAAACTAGTAAAATATTATACATCAAATTAAATACACCAGATATTTCAATGCTGATGAATCATCTCAGGGGATGTAAGGAGGACAGGAAACAGCACAATATAAATTCATACTTACAATGATTGGTATAAGAAAGTAATCTAGTGCCAAAATCACCCCATTCTGGTTCGTGTTTGCCTTCTGTATTCATGATTTCTCTTAAACTAAAATCAGAATGTGCCTTCACTAGTACAACTGGAAGGATAAGTTGCATGTTACACTTAACTCTTTAGTGAGGCAAATACTGCCCACAGAAGGAGTATTTCAGTAGGCTGAGGAACTGGTGTGGTTTTGCTATATGTGGGTTGGTAGCAGGATCAAGAAGCCTATGCAACAGCCTGTCCATACCCTATATGCAACATGAAGTGAGGTTCTGTCCACGGCAATGCAGAGCTGTGTGATGGGTTGAAGCAGGATGTGACTACACTGATGCACTGGCCAACACTTCTACAGATGAGGGAAGAAATGCCGCTGGATTGGAAGGCTAACACATCACAAGAGATGCAGTGGGGTCATGGAATGGCATAAAGGGAAGAATTTTAACACACACACAGCTCTTGTGGAACTCTCCTGCACACAGCCCATGTATTCAGACCATACATGGGCCAAGATTTCACCGTAGTTATAATCTAGCAGTGGGGAAGCCTGGGTGGCTGGAGTCAAGGGGTTAGCAAAGTGGAACCATAATAATTAATCCATTCATGGGAGGTTAGACAAATGCAGAGAGCTAATGTCAAATCTGTCATCATACTGCAAGATTCACAGAGTTCTCCCTCCAAACAACTGGCTTTCAGGTTGCTTACAATTTCAAGTGCTGTCACTGCAAAAGATCTTTTTGCATTTATGAATTGATATACAATACCTTGTCATAGGACACAGTATCAAACATTTCCTTTATTTGAGTAGGAGTTTCTGCTGGGTTGGAGATTGGATGAGATGAATTTAATGAATCCCTTGCAATTGCACCAAAACATACATTCAGAAAGTAATCCTCCTGTGGGATGTACAGACAGTTACCACCTTCAAGACATGAGATGGATTCAAATAGATACACACTATGAGGACAGAAATAATACACAGTACAAAGACAGAAATGCTCAGGCAAAAACCTCTTCCCTGGCATAATGATCAAGTGCAACTCCTGTACAGAAAAGATTCCAACTATACTGATATATTTGTATCACATCTGAAAGACCTAAAAATTTGCAAACTTTGCAAAAAAAGAAAAGAAAAGAAAAAAAAACCCTCTTGCAAACAATCTCCAGAATTTTAATTCCTAATAAAAACAGACCTGACACAAATTCCCAGACCCAAACTCTCCAATTCAGTGAAGATAAGGATCATCATAATGCAAGTTCAGATCCAAAACTGGCCCCTATTATAGTGGAACATCGGCTCTTTCGTAGTTAAAGGTAAATTTTCATGAAGGGCTGAATCCAGTTTTTGAGTGTTCACAATTCACATCAGAATTTTTAAGATTGGGCCTATCCTCATTTCTAAGGGGAGCAAAAGGTTGTTATATGCTAAAACTACTTTATGAACATAGTTTGTAATAGATTATTTATGCTACATACATATATATGCATACATTTGGAATATTCAGCTAAATGCTATTTTAGCTGGAACAGCAAATGAGCAGTGTGTGCCAGCATAATCCACAGTTGAATAAAGGCTGGTGACTGGAAAGAATCCAAAAATAGCCAGGCAAATTAAGCTCAGAATTTCAAGATAAATTCACTTTTGAGTGGAGAACAAATATGAGAAGTTTTTGCCTAAAATATAATTTTTTCAAAAAAGTGTTTAAGTGCCAGAAAATAAGGCTCTATAAAAAAATGCCTTCTCAACCATAACTATATTGGTGCAAGTGCCAGAATGCAACGTACTAGACAGCCTCTTATCTTTCACTGGAATTCTTTGTATAACAACAAAATTGCTTAGATTTAGGGAAGAGAGATGCAGGAAATAGGATTTAAAAGGAAAATGAGACTAAATTTTACTGCAAAAATGTGCTTACAGACCAGAAATCAATTCTGAAAATATACAGCTATTCTAAGCTTCAGATGCTCTGTTTGCTAACCCTTTTCAGACAATAAATTTTGTTGTATTTTCCTGATAGTGACCTGTAAATGATTTTTCATTAGCATCCAACAGAGAAAAAGGATTTAGCAAGATAGCTGTATTACTTACAATTTGCAGCTCTGAGTACATAGCACTAACAGAAACCAATTCCATGAATCTGGCAAAACCTTCATTTAGCCAAATGTCATTCCACCATTCCATAGTAACCAGATTACCAAACCACTAAAACACAAAATCTCAAGTAAACAAAAGGAAAAGGAAACTTGGCAATTACTATATTTAACGAGGAAGCTTTTATCTCAAGTTCAGGCACATCTGTGTGCTTTATTAAGATCAAATTTGATTTATATGTCAAAGAAAATTGAACAAAGGGAGGACAAAAATGACAAAACCAGAATTTAATGAAATGTAATGGAAATCTAAGAAAGCTGGATTTTTATGTCTGAATCTATATGGAATTTTAAAAAAACGCTATTCTGTATTCTGTCACACTTTAAATCAAAGGAAGCAAAAGACCAAGTTGAGATGAGGGATGAAATATCTTCTTACTCCTGGGAGCGGACCCTCGAACTAGCATTGCAGCATTTTGTTAGAGAGTGTGGGAGAAGCTTACATTCCCATGGCTTGCTTGCTGAATCTGTTCTGTGAATTAATTGAAGGCTTCATTTTCAATGCCGTTTGGCTCACAATTACATTCATAGTTATTCTCCTTTTTAATTATTTTTTGAAGCTTCGCAATAGGGAAAATCAACATTCGCTAATAGATGCAGCTGCCACAATAGAAGAGCCAGGGTGTGTTTTTGAATTTAGATATTTGTAAGTTGACAAGGTAGCAAGAATTGATGGGATTCTTTTTTCTAAAGTTAATGGACCAAATTCTGCTTGCATTTACAAATGTCAATCTGGAATGACTCCTCTGAAGTCAGTGGAGTTACTTCTGCTTGACACTGGTGTAACAGAGAGCACAATTTGTCCTAAATAGTTCCATCTAGCACTCTAAATGCTACTGCAGAAAGGTGCCTAAATAAATACCACTGATTACTATTATTCACAATCCTTCTCTCTTCTAAGCCATTTGTTCTCTTGGCTCCATACATAACATTAACTCTGCTAAAGCTCTTTAGATTGTCTGTACTTCAGCCTTAGCTGTTAAGTGCCATCTCTATATAAGTGATTTTTTTTTTCAGGCTTGCAAAGAAAGACATCCATGTTAAATACAGATAAAAGTTACCTGATGTGCTAATTCATGGCCTATCACCTTTGTGACCCACAGTTTGTCGAATGCTGAGGAGGTCTTGGGATCATAGAGCAGTGAGGTCTCTCTATATGTGATGAGACCCCAGTTTTCCATGGCTCCTGACTGGAAATCAGGGATAGCAACAAGATCTAAGATTTAACATAAAACCAGTGTTATTACTGAGTATTAACTTTTCTAGCCCTTTGTTGTTGACTGGTTCAGTGGTCCATGTGTTCCTTCCCAAACTCAGTGCGATCACTCCCATTGACTCAAGTCAGACCTCCATAGGAGAAAGGGAGAAAAAAGTGGAAAGCCAGGAGCGAATCAACTTCAGGTTCCTCTTTTGTGAGCACAGCCAGCAGTGGAGTAACAAGAGTTCCTTTTTATTGGACAAGGAACTGTACACTGGGTAAATAAGCGTTACAGGCAAGAAGTGTTTGCTAACAAAGCCTAGACTAGTGTATGACAAAGAGAACTTATTTTGCTTAGCTTTTCTTCCTTATTTTAGAAGGATATCAGAGACACATCATGCTCTAGTAGTAAGATACAGGCTTACCACCTCAGAGAACTGTCTCCAGCTCTGCTTCTTGTGTAACCTTACAGGGAGGAAAGACAGTCTTGTGAATAAAGCCCTTGGAGTGGAATTTAGAAAAACTGAGGGTTCTTCTTCCAGTTCTGCCATGAGTGACCTTGAGCAAATCATTTAATTTCTTTGTGCCTCAGTTCCTCAGACGTAAAATGAGGATATTAACTATACTTCCCTATCCCATATGTATGTTATGAGAATAAATTCATCCATATTCATGAAGTGCTCATTTATTGTGGTAAGCACCACAGAAAAATCCAGAAATAAATCAAATATTCATATACACAACCAGTGTAGGGGCAAGCTAACAACATACAGCCTGCAAAGTATCTATATTTGAGTATTGCACTTGGTCCTGAACGGCTGGGCTGGGCAGGGCAGTTGCAGAAACTCAGAGATCTTCCATTTTCCTCCCTCGTAATTTTTTCCCCCTGTTGAAAGCTGCCACCATTGCACACTCCTACAGAAATACTTACCAACTACATGAAAGGCCTGAAATTTACCGCTGATCAGATAACAAGCTACTACAGACTATGCGTCCTCCAAGGCTATGTCTACACTATCGTGGTAAGTCAACCTAAGTTATGTTACTCCAGCTATGTTATTCATGTAGCTGGAGTCAACATAGCTTAGGCTAACTTACTGCAGTGTCTATGGGAGACACTCTCCCATCAATTTACCTTACTCCTCTCATTCCAGTGGAGTACCAAAGTCACTCTTCAACTTAGCAGGTCTTCACTAGACCTGCTAAATCGACTCCGGTGCATCGACTGCAGCAGCGCCAATCCCACAGTAGTGTAGACATAGCCTTAGATTCTGAATGTGTTACCTATATGAAATGCAAATGTCTTACCATCAACCCTATGAATCCTGGTTACATTTGCACATTCAGGTGGTCCTTTCTAGCTAAGCAATCAAGTTGGCAAATGTACTATGTTGTCCTATAGCTCCCTTAGTAAACAATTTTGTAAAATGTAATGTTAAGAGTTAATTTTTCTATTTAGATTGGCTTGTCTTACATGAAATACTGCACATTTTGTATGAGAGGGAGTGACTTGCTCACAAAAAAAAAAATCCCTCTTCTAAAAGTTATGAGATTTCCAGGAAGGAAAGGAAAACCAAAAATTTAATGGAAGAGTATTATCTGCAGAAGGAAGATTATTTGCCAAGGGTGATCTGCTTCTTGCCAAGCCGGTACCATGAACCATGAGCTTTTAATAATTATTATCTCATTGCAAGCTAGTTCCATATTTGATCTGGGCATTAAAAAGGTCCATTACAACGAAACTTTTCAGCTAACACTACTCCCAGTAAAAAGCTAAATAAAGGCTGCCCTTGTTCTGAGCACTTCTGCTGTTGCTGCTGCTGAATCTCTTTGGTCTGCCTCTCTCCCTGCTGCTTTGCTGTCATTGCTCTGCGGAGTTGTTTTCTGTCTCCATATCTCCAGCAGATGAGGAGAGGATGAGAACCCTCATGAGTCTTGTTCTTCTGTAATTTTTCAATATCCGTGTTGACAGAAATTTAGTTCTGTGAGAGTTCATTATTTACTTGATTTCAGTATAGCTTTCCCCTTGGAAAATCTAATTTTGATTCAAAGGCGCATTTGACCGAAGTCCAATAGTCTTTTTTTTAAAACAAAAAAACAAAAAAAACCTATTTTTAGTTATGAAGGAGCACAACAGATCTGAAATGCTGAGAAAAACCTAACTATCAACAGTAGGTTTTGTGGTCACAAAGGACTCCTGACCAGGGCTGTGGATTAATCAAAGAAGAGAATGATGCCAGAAAATCTCTCTCAGGTTTTACAGGGAGCTCAGTATAATTCTAGAAACCTCTTTTCCAGTGGTCCCCAAATTGTGGGACACATCTCCCTAGGGGGGCACAGAGGAACATCCAGGGAGGCCAGTCCCCACGGGGTAGGGGTCAGGGGAGTGAGTGCCACCCAGCACTGCTCTGATTCCACCCCCAGCCTCCACCTGCAGCTGCTGCCCTGGCCCCTGCTCCTAGCTGCAGCTTGGCTGTAGGCCCCTGGCTCCCATTCTTGGCTGCTGGCCCCAACTTGGCCATGACTCTGCTACCGGCCTGGAGGGGCACAGGCACATTCCATTACGGGTAAGGGAGAGGGTGTGAGGAAAATTTTCGGCACCACTGCTCTATTCTCATGCATTTGCAGGATTGGGCACATACTTGTGTACTTAGCAAGGCTCTGTACCTTGATTTAAGGAGTTGCCATAACTGAGGACATAACAGGAGGATTTTTTAAATACAGTACAAATTCGATTAGCCAAACTTCAATTACTGGAAACTCCCAGTTAACTGAAACAGGAGCCAATGCGCTATAGTTTATTAATTACACTGAAAATTCCCTCAATTATCTAAATCTATTCATTTGCCTTCCAGGGCATTCAGATAAACGAGATTATGCTGTAGTAGAATCTCAGGTGCTTCAAGTCCTTTCAGTTGCTCCATTATTTCAAGAGGATGACTTCCCACTTCAATATCCTGCATGACTCTTGTATTTGATTGTTCTCACATAGTTAAAGACTTTTGGGTTTATCCAAAGTACAGATCAGAGGACAGAATTTTGCCCTTATGAGGAGAAAACATTTTGATTTCAGCCAAACTATGGAGAAGCCTATAACCACTCTATTGCAAAACGTAAGCTTTCATGTAACATGTTGGCTTTTCTTAGCTAGAATAAAATTTCGAATTTCTCACTTAGTTTTGTGTGAGAAAGGAGAAATTAAACAGAAATTCTGTGACTGAAAGAGTTATATATGAACTGTACCAATATTGATGTTTGACTTACCCAGTTTTGGTAAGGGAAAGCTAATATCGAAGTACTTCTCATAAAATTCCAGTAGTTTCACTGCTGCTTCTAAGGCATAATGTGTCTGGCTCCATTTGTCAGGTGATGCATAGATGGATACCTGTGAAAATTGATTACAACAGTGATTCCTAAACTTCTTCATTTTATAGATCAATTGTTAAGATAAAGATCGTGTTTGGATCAATTCCCCTCCCATCCTCAATCACATACTTTCTCTGCAGCAACTCCAGGACTTGGTACCAACCAAAAGTTTTATTATAAATGCTATTAGGCAGAAAAGGTGGAAATTAACTTGCTTTAATGCAATAAGTGTAGCTATTTGGTTACATCGACTCATTTGTAACTGTGTTGTCTATTTCCTCTTCCTGGGTATATGATTTCACATTTTAAGTCTCTCTCCTCATTGCCTGCAAACCTCACTGCTCTAATACAAAAATGTCAAGCCCTCAAATAAAATTAGTTATTGGCCATGCTGAAACCTGAACTCACCTTGATTCCTGATGATGTTGTGGCTTGCACAGACTTAAAATCACAAACTATGTAGGCTACAAGGTAAGTGCTCATTTTTACAGTCACGTCAAAATGATCTTCCAACAGGCCTCCTTCGAGTTCAATTGTTTTAATCTGCAAATTGGAAAAAAAAGCAATGTTCTTCCATTAAAAGTCCCACAAACCAATAGATTGATACTGTGAGTAACCTATTTAACGGATGGTAGACCAAAATCAACCCAGGGTTCAATAAAGTTATACCAGGCAAAAATTATTCATTATTTGCATGCTGGCAGCAGCAACAGTGTGCTAGACCCTGCCCATACAAATACGATGATAAACTACCTGCACTGAGGAGCTTAAAATTGTGGGCCCGATCCTGAACAGGATAGTCTTTCCTCTTAAAGGGTAGTGATGGTCTAGAGCCAGTCAACTCTGTTCCAAGGCTTGGCCCTTTTAAAAGCAAGCCTGTTGGCACACCTCCTGAGTGATCTGGGGAACTGTAGTCCTGCAAGGTCATGTGACAGCCAGGAGACCTACTGCTGGCTATTAGGGTACGTCTACACTGCACGATTATTTCGAATTAGCTTAAACCGATATTACAAAACAGATCTAATAAAATCGGTTTAGCGCGTCCACAGTGGGATC
>NC_133774.1:63529405-63582569 GCF_003597395.2 Chelonoidis abingdonii | reverse complement strand
TTAGCGCTACTTCTCTCGTCTGGGAGGAGTTCCGAAATCGATTTAAGGAGCCGTTTAACTCGATATTAATGACGACGTCGTGTGAACGGGTACAGCGTTAAATCGGTATATCGGCCATTAAACCGATTTAAAGTCGCAGTGTAGACCTGGCCTTAGGGAAATATATGGCTTGGCTTAGTTTAGAAAGCTGAGAGACCTGCAAGGAGAGGGAGCCCACTGCGGGAAAGCCCGAGGAGGAAAGTGCTGTAAGGGACTGTGAAGCCTAGGAGGGAAGAATATAAGGAGAATGGGCTGTAAGGATGGTGATGCCCTGGTAAAAGGCTGGAAGGAACTATTACCCTGGGGAACAAGGGCTGAACAATGTAAAGCTCAGCTGTTATTTTATATTAAGAAACCAGATACCCAAAAAGATGAGTTGATAAAAAGGCTCCAGTTGTGGGCATCTGATTGACTAAGGAAGAAGGTAAACTAAGGCAGTGGACAAGCCCAGTGCCAAACTGGGTACATTGCTGCTACACTTACATAAGTGCTTAGCTATACACATATGAATAGCCCCATTGACTTCAACAGACCTGTGGACGTTCATGTAGTTGACCAAATCCATAAGGATTTGCAGCACCAGGTTGTCTTTGGTCTACAATGTATTCTGTTTTACACAGGGCTGGCCTAAAATTTTCTTTCACAATCTTTTTTCCTATGAAAAACTGAATTTTTGACAAATATTTTCATGGAAAGGGTCTGCTTTCCTCAAAAAGTTTTGATATTTCTCATCAGAAAATTGGAAAACTGAAAACTATTAACAGTTTCAATCACGGAGTTTTGTTTTTTGGATAAACATTTGATATTTTCTCCTGAAAACAGCAACAAAAACTTTTTTTTTCATTTTTATCTAAATTTTCAGCAGGAAAAAACATTTCCTGAACAGAACTTCAGTCAATCAAAAATAAGAATTAGAAACTGAACATTAAGAGCTGTTCTCTGACTAAATCATCAATCCTTTAACAAAATCATACCTTTGGCATGTTGGATAATGCAATGTGTTTTCTTTCTCTCCTTATTGTGATGGCAAAGTTGGCTTTGAAAGATGGTTCATCGAAGCATGGAAAAGCCATTCTTGCTGAAGTAGGCTCAAAATCTGTAGTAGCTATTATCCTGTGAGACATGACATACAGAAACAAATTCATCCAAGTTAAACATGAAATCAAGAATGACACTAATTTTGTATCTTAGCCTGCAACAGGTTTAGACCTTGACATAGCAAGTGTTATAAGAATAGAGTTTCTAAACAGTGCTTTTATGCTTTATTTGTTCAAATATGGCTCAAATACCAGTAAAAATTATAGATTTTCTTGAATGTTTTGGGATCTCTGCCCACTTTGTTCCAATGTCAGTACCCAATTGCACATTACCACTTGAAATCCATTTGTTACCCAGAAGGAAAAATAATAGATGCTCGTGTCGTGGGGGGAAATGTATATTGCAGGTACCATGACTATTTTACAGAACTGACCAGCTGATAGATGTAACTTTAAATAACTTAGAACTAAACTTCTTGATCAGGTTTGGTCACTCTGAAAATCATAAGTGCTGATTCTTTGGTTGCCCCGGGCTGGAGCACCCACAGAAAAAAAATAGTGAGTTCTCTGTACCCACCAGCCACCCACCGATCAGCTGTTTGGTGATGGGCAGGAGGTTCTGGGGGGAAGGGGCAGAGCATGGGCAGGGCAAGGAAGAGTGAGGGTGGAGCCTGGGGCAGAGCAGAAGTGGGGCACCTACCTGGAAAAATGAAAGTTGGCCCCTGTGCTGACAACAGTTACATGATTACATTCAGTCGGGAATGCTCATCATCAGATTTCTGACTTGTTTTATAAATTAACACCTTCAGCTGAGGAGACCTTTGACACTGAATGAATGTGCTTTGTGACTCATGGATAAAGATAATAATTCTGGCACCCATACAAACTAAATCAAAGCACTTGCTTAAAAATCACATGAACTGTGTTTTGTTGAAAAAGGATGGACCTGAGCATGTGCTTACCTGTCTTGCTCAATAAGGGGTCTCAACAAGGGAGCCCCACGGGCAGAGTTTCTGAACCAAGGAGGCCTGTTGTAATAATGGGGTCTACAAATTTACCACAATTGTGAGAAGGGAGTGAAAGTTCATAAAATGTCATGATATCCATGATAGCCACTTCTACTGTTGTGGCTAAATTTTGATCACCACCTGGGATATAAGACTCCTACCCACAAGTCCTTTTCCTTCCCCACTTTTGCCTTCATCTAGTAAGAGTCTGGTTTAGCCAGCCTAGATTGTATATCTTGCAGTGCTGCCTGTAAGCAAAAAGGCTACTAAAAACAAACAATACACCTGAATGGTGCTGGTACCTTCGGGTACAGGTCAGCTCCCCTCCTCCTGCCCCGGGGCTTGGCACAACAGCAGCTGCAAACCCCGCTCTGCTGGCCACTGCCACCTTGGTGCGCAGAGTGGGATGCAGAGTGAGTGCCTCCAGGAGTCACAGTACCTCTCACTGCTTGACACAGTGAGGTGGCAGCAACCGGCTGAGGTGAGGCACGCATCCACCTCTCACTGCGCAGAACACATGTATTGCAACCCTCCATTTGGGAAATGCTGATCTAAGCCATCAAATATAAGTGAGGCCCTCAACTTGGAATCAAAAGCTATACAAGGTACAACAAGACTTCTCAGCTATCATTTTTATCCATCGCACTTCCATTGAATTTTTGGGCTTTCCCCATCACTCACAGATGAGCACCTATTGCTCCCCAGCGTAGAGTCCTTTGAGGCACCACATAACAGCTACCGTCCTTCCTCTGACCCAAGAGAACAGAACCAGAGTCCCTTCAGAGCACAGCAGTAGCACTCCTAATTGGGCCAGTAGGGTTCCTGCTGAACAGAGCAAGGCACACCATGCCCCAAGCCCAATGGAAGAGAAGAACCCCATACTGCTCTTTGTTCAGGGAGCTAATTCCCCCCGGACTGATTTTGCACAGATCCCACTGAGCCTTCTGCTTTTTAGTTAGCATTTTCATTGAAAGTTTCATACACAGAAAGTTGGGGCTAATCACTTTGCTTTCATATAGGTCACATCCGAGGAATTACCATTAACAGTGATATAAGGCAAAAATAAAACCTTGAGGTCAGGGCATAAGTACCTATAAAACTTTATTCAGTGTAGCTGTAGCTGTGTCAGTCCCAAGATATTAGAGACCTGAAGAAGAGCTCTGTGTGGCTTGAAAGTATCTCTCTTACCACCAGAAGTTGGTCCAATAAAAGATATTACCTCACCCACCTTGTCACTCCAGAAAACTTCAAAGAAACTCCTTACCTTGTTTCCCCATCACGAGTTTTGTAAGTACTTTTGTAAAATCCATCAAAGCCATCTGCCAGTCTTCCATGAAACTCTATGACAACCAGGAACCTCTGGCCAGCTGTTAATACTTCAGGAGCCTGCAGGGCAATTTGCTCATGTGCGGAATGTTCTAAAACTTGAAGCTGTTTTCCTGGTTTACTGGACCCCAAGTCATCTTTGGGCAGAAGAACTGCACTCGTGATTTCAAGGTCTTTGCTGTGCAAGATGATAAATCTAGTATTCTCTCTCACAAAGATCTCTATCCTCTCCAGTCCAGTAAAACGTACAGTAGTAAGATTAGGGTGAACACAGAGGTCATATTGGATTGGGACTATCATATCAGGAAGCCTCATCTTATTCCAAGGAAATAGCTTGCCATTGGTAGGGGAAGTTACGTTGTCTTTACTTGTTTGATGTTTAAATCCATAAATTCCCAGAGAATAAATGTGTAATAGCTGCAGCACTAATACCAATGAACATAATCTACAGAGACTAGCCATTGGAAATGCATGTATCGAAAGATCCTCTCTAGAACAAAAGAAAAAACTGTAGCTTCTTCTGGCTAAAATTTCCACGTCTTGAAAATATTGTTTGCTTAGGATGCATCACATACTGGCAGTAATGTAGTTTTCCATTAATGAAGTATCATCTACAGAAAAATAAAACAGGTGTCTTAACTGTAAGAAAAGTCAGAGCCTCACTTGTTAAATCTTTAGTTGTAATAATCAAGCTTCCTGCATAAAACACAGACAATGAAGGCTCAGTTTACATATATTTAAATGTTTAAAATGGCAAGAGGTACTTGAAACTCTATGGGTGTATCTACATTGTAATAAAAAACCCGCCACTCATCTGGGTCAGCTGCCTCAAGCTCAAGGGGCTCATCTGCAGGGCTATAAAATTGCAGTGTAGATGTTTGGGCTTAGGCTGGAGCATAGAGCTTGGCTTCCAGCCCAAACCTGAAAGTCTACCCTGTAATTGTATAGCCCCACAGCCCAAACCTTGAGAGCCCAAGCCAGCTGACCCAGGCCAGCCACAGCTGTGACTCGGGCCTTTTATTACAGTGTAGATGTACCCTATGTGCCTCAGACAATTGTTTGAAAATACTATAAAGCCCTATCCCCGCAGAAACTATTCATGTGCTTGAAATTAAACATGTGCTTAAGTACCTTGCAGAATTGCAGCCTAGATCAACATATCAAAATAAATATACTGTAGGGTTAATGTTTATATAAAAAAAAGATGTAGCAAGAAAAAGTAATTATTCCCCACTTTCCCTAAGCACCCTTGATACTTGCTTCATTGTCAGCTTTCCTAAAAATCTATACCTCACAGCAGGCCCTGAAGGTCAGCAGACCTGGAAGAAAAATTTTGCATTTGTCTGAGATTATGATATTTGCAGAGGACAAGAGGAACACTTCAACTCCCACATCTATTTCCTCTTAACCTGGAGTCAGGACTTGTGGAATAAGGTACTCACAGCAGTGTGTCATTTCTCACAGCAAGTCTTCATTTAGTGGTATAATTTTAGCAGCTGCATTCTGGACAGCTATGCAGCTGCTAAAATGGTCACTGGTGCCTGTCTATGAGACTACCTCACTCTTCTTACCAAATCGTTCCCTTGTCCACTGTATCAAGGTTATTGCAGAGGTGTGAATGGGGCCAATTTGCTCAGGGGCAGAGGGCTCAAGCAAGGTTCTCTGCTCACTTAATTCATGTGGTTTAGCAGGCAAGTATCTGGACAGTGGAGCACCCCCATAAAAGTTAAGAAAGCTGCAAAAGAGAATAAGAGCTGTGAAAATGAATCTCCTAAAACAAGATTGTAATAAAAACTGCACATTAATTTTTTAAATGATTCATTTATATTAGTTTAAGTAAAAAAACAGGTCAAAAAGAAATATTAAAGCATTGAAAGTGGAATATTTCTCTGTGGTAGATATACCATGTTGTTTAATAGATGGCTGACGACTGTACTGAAAATAATTAAGAGCAGGAAAGCCATGACAGGTAGTTTCTACTAACAGAGCTTCTTCCGCAAGCACAGAATGAATCCTCCTCCCCACGCACAGCCTCCCCTTTCAGTGCTGCTCTCTTACCTGATCCATGGCATGTTCCTGTCTGATCACATCTTTTCTGCAAAAACAGCTTTAGATTTTTTTTAAAGCAAAAACATGGAGACGTCTGTATATCACGAACTCCCATTTGCTTCTGCAGCCTTGAATTGTGCTGCTTTTATTTTCACTTTTGTTTTCACTGGGAGGCAGCTACCAGGGGGTTTCCGGAGTTTGTTCACCAAATACAGCTCATGACAATCATTTATCACACTAAGTCAAAGCAAGCTGTGTGCGCCCATCTTACTATCTTGTGTGGTTTAATAGCACAGAATCCTTCACAATAACCAATGGTGCCCCAACTCTTTGAGTGGGACAGAAAATTATAATACCAGAGTGAATCTATAATAAAGCCTAATAGCAGCCACCCATCATAGGCTTATGATAGAACAATCAAAAACAACCTTCAGTCATAACTGATTTACTGTTCTCATTTATTTCCAAGGAGTTTTCCAGTCGGTGGAAAACTAATCTAGATAATCGGAACCATTTGATCTGGGAAGCTGGTTTTCACATGTCACAAACAAGCAAGTATGTTTTTTTCTTTTTTGTTATTGTATGGCAGAGCTTTTATTTCAAGAATTCAGTAGCCCATGACTGACTGACTTGAAAATAAAGCAACTATTCTGCAATCAAAATTAACTCCCCAGTATTTCAAAGTCTAGCAGCTGCAAAGCAAAAAAACCCAAAAAACATCAGACTGAATTTATTTATTTATGGAACAACAAATTCAAATTTGTACAAAAAGAACGACATCTCCCTTGCCTCAGGGATTTTCAGTCTAAAGGCACAGTCCCAAAGGTTTCAGAGTTCTAAAAAAAAAAACAAAAAAAGAAAAGCAAAAGTGCTATTGATCAACAAAGAGTTTTTACTCAGTCTCTATTCCAAAAGCCTTCTGCATAGCTCAGAGACAAATGCACACAACTCAACACTGTGAGCCACTCTTATGTAATGTGAGGTAATACATGGCCAAGATATAAGGGTGCAATCTAGGAATGCAAATGATGTGAATAGTGGGTATTTTAAAGAGTTTTCCAGGCACTCCTAGTGCCAGACAGCAATAGTGGCTAGTAGTGGCAGCCATGGAAGCAGTCACTGCCACAGAAATGCTTCCAAAGCTTCTCTCTCAGGTACAGGAGATCAGTTATAATTTATTGATATATAAGAAAGACAGTTTTTGATGCACTGATCAGCATGGCAATCCCATATTTAGAACAGAAATGATCAGCACGGCAGCTGTCGTCAATGGGAATTTTGCTTAAGTGTCAAGCCCTAGAAATTCAAAGTTAAGGTTAATCCTCTGTCCTTAACTCATCCCACAATGTGTGTTTGAGGGAAAAAAAGCCCAACATCAAATTAAAATTCCTGAGGGCCCAATCCTACACAGTGCTGAATGCTCACAACTTCCACTGAAATAAGGCAGGATTAAACTGAGAGAGATTTTCTCAGGGCTTGCTCACAAGTCCCATTAGTTTTAACATAAGATAAAGAACAGTAAAATAGTAGACCCGAGACCAGGACCCATTCAGATAATGCTGCTATATGAGAGTCCCAGGTGTCCCCAGCTCATGGGAGTTCTTCAGCTCTCCCAGGGCAGGTTGAAAGTTGTGCTGCTATAGCGCTATGTACTGCTCGTGCTCCAGTGCCACGCCGTGTGAAGTATAAGATAGGTGCTGACGGAGTGTTCTGGAGTGTTAACTTAAGCCCCGTGGAGAATCAAGACATGATCCCCTTTATCACAGACACTTGCAGATTCCCCATCCTCACAATCTACTACTTCTCCTAATTTCCTCCATGAACACACATCCCAGTTCAGGACATAAGCCCAAATCCTCCAAAGTAAATAGGCACCTAACTCCCATGGATTTCAATGAGAGATAGGCACCCAAATACCTTTGAGGATCTGGGCCACCTTCTCTGTTGCCCAGTGTACGTGGCACAGCAGTATGATATAGTTTGGAGTCACTCATTAAATCTTGGGCCTTGAAGCAGCGGCGGCTCCAGGCGGGGCCTGCAGGAGGTCCACCGGAGCCGTGGGACCAGCGGACCTTCCCCAGGGATGCCTGCGGGAGGTCCACCGTAGCTGCACGACCAGCGGACCCTCCACAGGCACGCCTGCAGCCCTCTCGGCAACCGGCAGAGGGTCCCCCGTGGCATGCCTCCCCAAGCACGCGCTTGGCACGCTGTGGCCTGGAGCCGGCCCTGGCTCCAGGCACCAGCGCTCGAAGCACATCCCTGGAACGACAAGCCGCAGGGGGCGCCCTGCCGGTCCCTGCAAGGGCGGCAATCAGGCAGCCTTCGGCGGCACGCCTGCAGGAGGTCCCCCGGTCCTGCGGATTCGGTGGCAATTCGGCAGCGGGTACACTGAAGGTGCAGGACCGGCGGACCTCCCGCAGGCAAGCTGCTGAATCCACGGGACCGGGGACCTCCCGCAGGCAAGCTGCCGAAGGCTGCCTGACTGCCGTGCTTGGAGCAGCAAAAAAGCTAGAGCTGCCTGTCAAAGTCAGATTCAGGACTCACAATTTGTCAGACCACTCTGTTTTATTAGCAAAGCGCTCTGCTAATACACCCAGATAATGTGCCATGCAAGGCTTAAGCTACTTTATTTATACAGATAAAAAGGGCATGAACTTAACAAGATAACAAAGGGAACAGAACTGATAAGTTTACCTGAGGCTAGACACTCATATCTTATTTCCTTATTAACTCTTACCGATCTCCTGCTAAAGTCCCACCATTAGCTTAAGTGGACCCATTGTTCCACATCTTAATGTTTCTCTTCCTGACAACTTTATTTTAAGATCCCTCATTCCTGAATAAAGGAACATACAGCATTTCTTTAATCCATTCTACTTTTACAATCTAATTCATTCCACTTTCACAATGCCCCGGCTTGAAGGAAAGATGGCCAACCAAAAGCCTTCAAAAAGGGTCCTAGATTTGTTTCCCTGAGGATGTCAAGCTTAATGTTGGATTTTTTGTTACAATTTGTTTCATGTCACAGTCTCCAATTTTATCTAAACATACAGTAGTAAATTGTTCCAGTTTCTTAGCTAAACATTTATCCCACATCTGTGAAATATTTTGATTCTTAAAAAAATCCTTGATTTTGGATTTGCCTAAGAGACATACAATTTTTATGCTAGAGGAATCTAAAAAGATAGAAATATGCTTATTGAGAGGCTTTTTTAAATTAAACTAAGTTGTTTTCCATCTATCATGACACAGCATTTTGTCTTTGATAGAAGTTGTTTTATGTTTCTTAAGCTGCCAAAGGCAAAACCTGGGGAAAGCTGCTTTTTTTAGGGAACAGAGGAAATCACTGACAAGACCGATAAGTAAGGCACACAGTGGCAGGGCTGGGTTCTATGCAGCTGTTAAGAAATTTAGTAGAAGGCCTAAGTTACATACGTATCCCACCCTGGAATTTCAAAGTTAATTTTACAAGGTTCTTGTGATATCAAAAACACACATACATGCACATACACACACTCTTCCAAGTCTATAGCTACAGTCCTTCAGTTGGCTTAAACACTTAAATATCCATAAAGACAAATGCAAAACCAATGTAAACATGGCAGTCCGAATTTCATAAAAATAAATGATCAGATGTCAGGAAGGTTTCATTAAATCAACTGCATAATTCAACAAGACTGATGTTCAGCAAAATACTGTAGCAATTATGCACTTGTTCAGAAGAAAAAAATCTAGTTTGATTTTAAATGTGTTATTTTAAAGCATGGAGTAATACCATACTCCTTCATTTGATCTCAAGCAGCTTTACTTAAGATTCTCTAATATCCATTTTGTTAATGTAACTAAATTTCTCTCCAGCCATTTTATATTCTTCTCAATATTCTCCACGGCAATCTGAGGTGCTCTCAGCTGTGACACTTCCTCCTTTACAGATTCAAAAAAAAACTTCACCTATAAAAGATATCAATTAAAAAGGTTACGATCAGATTTGAAGAAAATAATGACATTAGTGACAGTTTTTACTTATGAAAAAGCTCACTATTACCTTGTGACATCCTTAAGTATGACAACCCCCACCTTGGCCGACAAACTAGGGACTGAAGGGGAGACCTCCAGGGCTACAAGCCGGAGCTGCAACACCTTGGACTAAAGAATCAACGCTTCCTAGCTAGGGCTGTAACAAATACATATCTTCTGTGGATCTGGCACATGGGAGGACCTGTAACATATACTAACCAGTGGGTTACATAGGCACGCTACTTACAGAAAACTAAGTGATAAATCCCAGTCCCAGGAGTGTACAGCCTAAAAAAGAGCTCTAACATGATTCAGTGTTACTACCCTGGACCATAACCTCAATTTACATTATGTTTTCTCTGAGACACACAGAACTTACTATTAACAAGCACTACCATAATAAGCATTGTTAAGGACCAATGGATAATGGGTCCCCATTGTGCTAGGCACTGTACAAAGAGAGTTGCAGATAGCCCATGCCCCGAAAAGCTTAAAATCTAAATAGACGAGACAGGCACAGGGCAGAGTGAGGGTTAGAACACACAAGCCCCGAAAAGCTTAAAATCTAAATAGATGAGACAGGCACAGGGCAGAGTGAGGGTTAGAACACACAAGCAGAGCGAACAATGTGATGGCAGCAAACTTCATATTAGTGACATGATTTTTTGGGGTGGTGGATTTACATAGGAGGGTATAAGCTAAATGGAAAGAAAAGGGAAGGGAAGTGAGGACAGGGCAGGAGACAAGAGGGTAAGAAGGGCAGGTATGGAGTGAAGCTGAGGTGAAGAAGGAGGGAGACGATTGGAACAAACAACCAATCAGTACAGGAGCAGAGGAGATGTAATAAAAGCTGTAGACAGGTCTCTGAATGTCCCAAGGTTCCTGCTCTGGCTACTTCTGTAGATGGCCCTACTGGCTAGAGTCTCCGGCTGGTTCCTCTCTGCAGTGTTTGCCGAAGTCTATATTTTGGAGGGATGGGGAGTAGGGAAAGAGGCACCACCTGGGGCCTAGTGCCGAGTGCGGTGCTGGAGATCATTCCAAAAGCCAAACCTCAGTACAGAACAAAAAGAGCCACATTACACTGCTTGAACATTTCACATGATAGAAATCCACATTCAGGACCTAAAACTGTTCCCATTGATTTCAAAGGTGCAGGATCAGGCCAAAATGAAAGTGGGATGTATAGTTCTAGACAAATTCTAAAACTATTTGCAGTGGTGTTCGAGATTATTCCTTTAGGGCCTAATCTTGTGAAGTGCCGAGCGCCCGCAATTCCCACTGACTCACAAAACAAAATCTAACACTCAGAGATCGTTTTAGAGGACATGGTATGGGGCAGACCTTGGATTGTAATAAAATTTTATATAGTTAAACATTAACATTTACACGTTACAGTATATTTCATGGGCAGACTGGTGGGGTGGCTGAGCAGAAATAAAGCAGTTTTGATCAGCAGGTGTAAATGCCATAATTTAAAAAATGATTTCAATAAGCAAAACAAGCCTAATAAGTTTACTCAACCTGGGGTTCACTCAATACTTGGGCACACAGTTTTCTCTTCGCATGCGCACTTCTTATAGCTCTTCCCCCCGCATCCACAGGGAAGCTGGGGCTACCCTTTATTGTGCTTGGGACCAAAAATCCCTGGCCTCTGTCAGAGATGCAGTCTCATGAGGCTTTACACTAAGTAGAGCGTGCTGACACGTAGTAAGAATTCAAAAACTCAAAATGCAGCAAGAAGGACAATGATTTAAGTAGCAATGAGAATGCAGATGACACCTGTTTTACTTTTGGCCTAAGACTAACCTCTTCCAGCTCTTGTTTTGAAGAAAACTGTGCTGTTGATCCAATTATAATCGTTCTGATTGAGAAGGACCCCAGAGGAAATCTGATGAAAAGAAGAGAAAATTACAGACCTTATAACTGTATCTCCATGTAAAATGTTAGTAGCAATAAACGTGACCTATAGCAATACATATGAATATCAGTTCAGGCTAGTAGCCCGTAAATATTACTCTTCATTGCCACACAAGAGACAGGTTCAATTTCTATTCTTGGTCTCTTGTGTCTATCAAGAGCTGGAAGTGCTGAGTGCTTAGCCCCTGTGGGAGGATGTGCCTATTATTTCTGGTCTTTCCTGTAAATCCCCATTATAAGTTTCTGTCTTTCCGCTGTTAGGAGCTTTCCACAGTTTTCTCTCCAGGCCTTGGAGTGGCAGCAGTACTGCTCTGCAGCTACCTCCTTAGCATCAGGGCTAGTCAAAAAGCTGCTGTGCCCCCACCTCCCATTCATCAGTGGAGAGGGATGGCAAGTGGACTCTCACAGTCACACATCCAGAACCCGCTCCCCATGCTCAACCTAGACCCAACCCCACCTGCACATTGGAATACGGCAACCACTACACAACTACACATGGAGCGTCTGGACAAGAGAGGTGTGAATAACTGAGATTTTGGTTTGCTGACCATTCAGATACATTTTTTAAAATTTGTTTTGGGTCAAACCAAAAGTTTTTTTGAACTTTTGATGATTCAAAAAGTTGAAAAGAATTATTTGAGTTGAATTGGACTCAAAACACAATACTTTGTTTCAATTGTGAGACTTTTGGTGACATTTTAAAAAAATAAAATAAAAAATAAAGGACATTTCAGAACAAAAAGTTGTTTCAAACCAAAATATCCAAACATTTTGTTTCACAGATGTCAAAACAAAAAGTTTCATTTTTTTCTAAAATTTTTTGTTTGGTTGGTATTTTTTCATGTCAAAACAATTCTGCAAAACCAACAAGAATTCGAAGTTTTGGTGTTGCCAAATCTGCATTTTTCACCAAAAAAAAGTTTTGTCCAAAAAAAATTTCTCCCAGCTCAAGGCTGAATCCAATGCATTCACTTGCATATTGTAACTACACCACTTCTGAAGAGGCTCTTGTTTATTCAGGGCTCTCCAGCCAGTGGGAAGAAGAGGCAGGCAGGACTGCCCTAAATGCCTGGTCTGTGGCTGCAGTGTGCACTCACTGCCTCAATAGCTTATTTGAATTGTTCCCTCATACTTTCTGGAATAGTATCTCTACAATGCAGGATTAGAGCACAACTGTTCATCTCATGGTTCCCTGAGTTTACTATAGTTCTTCTCTACCTAGTGTCAGTGATTGAAAACTCAATTAAGAAGAGGAATTACAGATGCGTGCTCATCTTTATTATAGAATTTTTCAAAATCAAGAAAAAAATTCAGAAGTTAAAACTCAATATAACAGAGATAGTCAGCATTTATATAGCACTTTCCATTCAGAGATCTCAAAGCTCTGTGCAATGGTGGTTAAGTATTATCCTCCTTTTTCAGAGGGGAAACCGAGTCATAGGGCAGTGAAGTTCCTTGCCCAATGTAACACACTGAGCCAGCAGCAGAGCTGAGACTAGAATCAATCACTCTTGACTCTCAGTCCTACGGCCTAAACATGCTGTTTCCATAAAAACAAATCAATTTCTGTCAGTTACAAATACTAACTTTTCTAGCAGTTTGCTCCAATTTTTCTTTACAAATTTCCATGCAAGATGTTGTCCAGCTGGATTTGTGCTGACACTATAGACAACTGATGACAGGTCTTGAGTCTTGATAATATGTCCCTCCATTGCAAGCTCCAGCAACCTAAAGCATCAAAAAACATCCCCAGGAATCCAAGAAAAGGCTAGGTTATATATTTATATATGGATACATGCTAGCAAGTTTTGAAAGATCAGGCCTCTAATGCGATCTCAGCCAGGATAAAAAAAAATAAAGTATTTCTTGGTTACTTGCACTTACAGGAAATTGTTCTGTGTAACTTCTCTTTTTCAGTTTTATCTCAAGCATTATGAAATGCTTCAAGGGCTCATAGCTACTGGCTCTCTACAACCTGACACCATCTTTGAACATTTATTCTCTTGGACCAGTGGCTCAGAATAATAGGCCAGATGAAGATTGATTCCTCCTGTTCATTCTCTTAACTGTCATATTATCATGAGGGAGATCAGGTATATAGGGAGGTAAAAAAAGACATATATCCAGTTTGTGACTTTTCATAAGGGATTCATTTAAGGACGAATGGCTGCTATTATCTTCCTAAGAGATTTAGCATATCATGAGTTCTCTATTGTTGTTTGCAGTGGTGTTGTAGCCATGTATGGTCCCAGGGTATTAGAGAGATAAGGTGGGCAAGATAATATCTTTTAGTGGACCAGCTTCTGTTGGTGGAAACAAAATAAAAGTTTGTCCCTTTCACTGACAGAAGTTGATTCAATAAAAAAATATTACCTCACCCACCTTTCCTCTCTGTCATGCTGGTGTATACATAAAAAACAAGTAAAAATGTGTGTCAAGCAGCTACAACTTTCAGATGAGTAGGCTTTGTCTAGCTCATTTTGAGCTTCATGAGCACCAATTTAGCGATACATTGAAAGAAGAGAATGTGAGTAAACAGTCACTCCATGTTACAATTCCTACCTTGTTAGTTTTGCATCATCTTTGCAGCTTGCCAAAGCTGAACAGATCTTTCTCTGTTCAGCACCAGACATGGACACTTTATATCTCTCCAAAAGAAAATTCCAGCCATTAGCTGTTTTAGATCCAACAGAATACACAGTCTCCAGGACATCAGAAGGAATGTTACTAAATAATCAAGAATATAAGAAATCGTGTTTTATTCAGATTTGTGATGTAGGGTTTTTAATGGCTGAATGAAAGTCAGTTAAATGGCTGAAAAAGCAGGCCCTGATCTTACAATGGACTCTACTGACACAGACCCTTCTCCTCTATGGAGTACACTTGAAATCAGTGGAATTTTGCATGGATGCGGGGGTCTTCACTTGAAGATTTCAATGCAGGATCAGGGTCAGAGTGGGTCAATTTTTTTCAAAAGAGGGACTATACTTTCCTTTATGTTTGTACAGCAACTGCACATTGTGAGTGGTACTAGAAACAGATAATAAATAAAATAGTACTTCTTCTACTACTACTACTAATAATAATAATGATGAAGTGGGAAGAAAATATCAAACAGCTAAAGAGTACTTGGCCAGAAAGGGATTTTACGCTTCTGTGACATAATGCCCTAGATGAGATGTCAACAATGGGGAACAGAGCCCAGAACCTCTGGATCTAAAACTGTGAGCTACTGCCTGAGCTAAGAAACTTTGGTCTGTTACTCAAAGGCAGTACAGACCCCTAGACCCATGTAGGGTCCAGCCAGTAGACAGGCACAACGATTAAGCATGGGTTACAGGACAATATGGTGTATATAAAACCTTTACTCTAGAACATAAGATTTTCTGTTACTTTCATTTCAGGAAACAACAGTTTCCTATTTAGTTTACAATAAATTGCTTTTTCTCCAAATCTTATGTTGGCGAACAACCTAAAAGTACGGAAAAAAAGAACATTAGGAAGAATACAAATTATTTACGTTAAATTTCCACCCGATTCCATCCACTTGCTGAAAAGCTCATTTGCCTTCTGGACACAGGGAGGATACTGCAGGTCACATGCAAGCTCGAGGAGAGCAGAACGTAGCATTCTATCAGAGATGGAGCCCTCATCACTCCAGGTCTGCCTGTCAATCACCAGCTTAAAATGTTGCAGGATGTACCTCTGTAGAGAGAACACGGCACAGTTCATTTACAAGCAATTAAATCTGCCATCCTGAGCATATTCCAAAGTTCTAATAAAAGCAGTAAACTCTGCATTAAGAGCAGTGTTTCCATATTTCATAAGTGTATCAAAATATACATCGTTATATTAACAGGAAACAGCTGTTCTAATTACAAAGGAGGTGGTATCCATCTTTCAACTCTTCAGTGTCACCAAGAAGCGTCATTAAGACAAATACAGATTAAAGTTAATGAACAAATAAATGCATAAAACTACATGGTTAGATTTTTAACAGTGAACCTTGAGGCTTTCTGTGACATCGGAAATATTTCTTCTCTCCATCATTCGATAGATCCCTGCCAGATAACCCAGGCCTTGCAGAAGTACTATGTTACTGGATTCATGTTGGAGATATTGCGTCAGATCAAGAGCTCTATCCAGTGACAGCCTTCCTGCACTGAGAAAGAGGTTGTTTGGAATAAGTTAATGTCTTTCTAATGATATATTAAGGGAAGGAAATGAGTGGCAATGTTATTAATAGTATTTGTTACCTAAAGAGCAACACAGATGTACAGAGTGCTTTACAAATCACACACAGGTGTATTCCTGCCACACGAACCTTAGGATCTAAGGGCTACATTGTGCACATTGTAACTGTATGTGCTGGATCCTTGTCTATGGGCTGTTTACCTGGATGGAGCCAGGCATGGGAGGAGAGAGAGTAAGCAGTGTTTGGACCCAGGAGAGGAGGGCACTGCCCTTCCAGCTGACTGGAAGAGTGGGGAGTATCTACATGTGTGCAACAGAAGAAACTGTCTTTCACATGGGTCGGGCTGGCAGCACTCACCCTCCCACCCAGGGGATCTGAAGAGTACAGGGTTTCCTCATGACCCACTGTGGGAATTAAGCTAGTTGCGCTATTTCCTTGGGGGCTGGGAAGGAATTTTTCCCTCACTGCTGGAATGGCCAGGGTAGGAAAGGAGTGGGTGGGGTTTTCTTTCCTTGCGGTGGGTCTGGGACAAGGGGTACGGTTATGATATTGCAGCATAGTACGTAAAACTTGCTGTAAAACGTCCAGTGCAGGTACTCATTATGGAAGGATACAGTCATTGGATAAAATGTATTGGAAAAGGATTTAAAAGAAAGCATCCCTTAAGGAAGCAAAGGAAGGGGAATGTCCTATGGTGAGGAGTCAACCACCCTCCTTTTCTAGCCCCCTTAATCCTCATACAAGGGGAACATGGCGGGGTCCCAGCAGCAAGATAGCTGGGACCAGGTTGGAAATTACGCAGGAGTGATTAAAGAAAGAAAGATGACCTGCACTGTACAATGTATTGCCAAGTACTCCCAGATATTTTAAGTGATTAAAGTTGCGGCCTCATTTAACCATATCCATTGCCCCTTGCTCTTCTTCCAGCGTGGTATGATTAGCGCTTATGCAAGGGCATAAAGAATGAGTGTGCCAGAAGCCTCCCTCACCTTGCACATCCCGCCATTCTTTGTTGCAATCCCTGTGGGCAGAACAGCGTGAGACTACCCCTTCAGGGCACCTACTGGGATGCAAATCACTTTAGGGAGGAGACAGAACCTCCTTGTACATCCCCATTCCCAATGTTCCTTTCAGGCTTCCTTTCCCCATTTTATATCAGCTAAATTAATGTCACCATGCATGACAGCCAAAGGGAAAGTTTTTTAGAAGGAGGTGGGAGACAGAAAATTTTTTTGCACAGATCTCACTTGAAAAAGAAGACAACAGAGCTGCTCTGTGTGGAGACATCCCCAACCTATATATGTGTGCCTTGTTAAATATCTAACTATTTTGTGCAATCAAAAGCAAGGATTCCGCTACATTAATAACAATCAGAGGGTGAGTGATGAAGGAATTTAACTTAGAAAAGACAAATCCATCCCAGAATATTCAACTTGCAGGGAGGGAGATTCTTAAAATATCTGGCCCTTCAGGTCATAGGCAAAGTCCTGACAGCTGCAAATTGTGCCATAAGAATTTTTTTTTAAAAGAACAATTATTACCTGACTAGCTGAAATGCATTGTGGATCAGGCTGGCTCGGTCCTTATAGCTGAAGAGGGTGTGGTTCTGAGTCAACAGTTTAATGATTATGTCCCATCCATTCCCTTCATAGTGCACAATGTAATAGCCATTCATGTCTACATTGAATTTTACCCAGTTGACGTCTTCCTCCAGTTCTATGGTATCTGAGAGCAGAAAAAGTTACTGAAACAGTTAAATATTCTTAGTGACATTCTCTGATGTGACCAAAAATACCTCCAGGATATCTAAACTTCAGACAGGTGATCTGAAATCCATGGAAAGACTGCATGGTATTAATCCTTAAGCCTTTTTATTAGTCAGAATTAATAAGTAACTGTCCAGATCATAAACATAGTTGAGCCAATTAAATCTTAAAGTCAGACATTTTTAGTG
Source organism: Chelonoidis abingdonii (assembly GCF_003597395.2). Taxonomy (NCBI): domain Eukaryota; kingdom Metazoa; phylum Chordata; order Testudines; family Testudinidae; genus Chelonoidis; species Chelonoidis abingdonii. The sequence continues at coordinate 63,565,028 of NC_133774.1, read as the reverse complement.
TACGGTCATAGGTTATGTTTCTTGTTTCGTAAATGTTTTCTATAATTTTAATAGCAAATTTTAGCCAATTAAGTCTCTATTCTTGGAAACAGATGTAGAGCCTTGCATTTCACCATGAATTCAGATTCCTGTACTGCTAGAGAGGTTGCACTACTTAACAAGTTTTCAGGTCCAGAGTGCTTTGTTGATAGTAACTCATATGAAGAAATAAAGCAGAAAATAAAAATGTAGCTCTATGTTGATTAGTTAGTGGGACTGGTGGGAAATATTACACTTGGCTGGTTCTTCAATGCCTTTGATTATTCTAAGTGCCTGTGACAGAGTGTAAGGTGCAAGCAGGTGAGCCTGCACTCTGATCACTCTGATATTAATTAGTTCCCCTAGAGAAAGCTGATGGGGTAATTAGTCAATCAGTCTGGCTGGTGGAGTCAATCACCCCAGGAGCCCAGGGTTGATAAGAAGAGGCACAGGAAGGAAGTGCAAGGGTGAGAGGGAGAAACAGGATTAGCTGAGCTTAGCCACACAGAGATTCACAGTCAGGAGACCTCTATTCCCATTAGGCCCTGGTGGGAGGGCCAAAAGCTAGGTCAGCATTTTAAACAGAATGTTGTATAGGGATTCTTGTGAAAAGGGCGGAGGGAACTTAAAATAAAAGGACACGGTGAAGGCAGTTTCTGCAGACAGAAGGCAGGAAAGGAGCCACACTTCAGGACAGTGCCAACTTGCAGCACTTCTCCAAAGCGAAGTATTTACAACATTTAAACTGAGCATATATCTGTAGTACCTAACCCTCATCTATTTAAAATGTACTAATTGATGTGCCTTTGGTAAAGGTGCAATCAAACCATCATACAAAGTGGCTTGTCCAGATCTCCAGCTCTTGCACAAAAGCCTGTGGGATGTGGCTCATGGGAAGTAAGTCTCTAAGAAATCTCCTCATGCATATTTCCCCATAGCCTTACATGAGATGGTGAGGTTTGTGGAACAGGTCACAGAATCTACTCCTAAGGTGGATTGGTGGAAGTCAATTTCACACTCATGGAAACCCTTTCACTCTGCAGCCACTCTGGCACCCAATCCTGACCACTTTATTGGAGCCACAATATCAAGGACTTCAGCTCTCACTCAGGCACTGTCCTTAAAGAGGAATTTCCACTGGGGAGATGGCACTACAGAAAAGATTTACCAGATCATCAGGATCTTGTATAACGGGACCTAGAAATTCTCACAAACTGTACTATTGTGGTGGTAATTTTGTATCCTTGGGCACTTTTGATGTTTTAAAGTAAATGTAAGCACATTTGTTTTGAATTCTGTTTAGCAGACTAGAAGGTTTGAAACTTTTAAGAACTTCATTGTTGCTTTATAGAAAAAATTCTAAAATGATGCCTGTTCTAAAGTGGTGGCCACGAAGGAACCTTGCAGTTTTCCCAACTGATCTATCACAATTTTCAATTAACAAAAAATGTAGACAACCATCACAGTGCTCTCCACTTCCCTATATTAATTCTTACATTGTGGGTTTTCTGTGCTCTGTGCCCATTGCCTTCAACGGAAGCTCTGCTTCATTAAAGAATGGAGAACTTTGCAGTTTCATAGATACAGAGTAAATAATTATGACAAGACCTTTTCCGAAGAGAAAAATAAGTTTTAAAATGTCTAAAAGAGGCTTTACAGAAAAGCACACACAATCATCTTTTTAATCTTCATATTAAAGATTTTCTAGCAATGTGAAAACGCAAGCAACTGCTATTAACAGGGATCCACTCTCCAGGAAGGTCCTGTATTCGTAACTATGCTGGGATCAGGGATATTTTTTTTAAATGAGAATTAAGGGACTACAGTATAAGCAGGAGCAGTATTAAGAGGGTATGTCTACAGCACAAAACAGGACATCGACAAGTCAATCTATACCTGAGTGGTTCTTCAGTAAATGTCTTCCAATACTTTTGGAGTGGCTTGTGATGTATGTCAAGGGAACATGCCAGAGGAAGCTAAAAAGGAGAAGAGAACAGTAAAATCACACCAAAATGTCAATAGAGATTCAAATATGTAAATCAAATTCTACAAGCATCATCAGCATGTGCCTGCACTTACCCAATCTGCATGGAGGCCCATTGAGGATCATGTGGGAAAATGCCTTTCAAGAAGCGTTCTTGTCTTATTTTAATTCTCTTCTGATTTTGTTTGACAGTAATCAGTGGAATTCCTTTCTGGAGTGTCCATGTGTTCATTATCTCCGCGATATCAAAGTGTTCATCAATATAATAGCTATGCTGAAAAAAGTGCAAAACAGAAAGTTATTTACCCCAACATTACCTGTCACTTTTCAGAGTAGTATCTGATAATATCTGAAGTCAAAAAAGATCTTAGTCATTTGTTTTAAAATTACAGGCACATCCACAAAATATCTTAAGGAAAAAAGACAAATATTTTAGCAGTCTTCAGAAAAATATGTATTTAATTTCAAGATAAATACAATGAGACTGATTCTCCTCTCTGTTACACAGGTGTACATCAGGAGTGACTCCTTTAATCTAAAACCAGCGTAAGCAAGGGGTTCGCTCATTGCAACCTTATCACGAAGCTCTTTGATGGCCCATTGAAAAGGCAGAACAAATGTCTCTACCCAAGAAGCAATTGTACTAGAGATCAACCTGGGATAGACTGGGTCTCCAATGCTGCCAAGATGACAACTGGTTCTGTAGGCACAACAGAACACTGCTAGGTCAGGTTGAACACTCTGTTCTTCTAATTATACCCAAGCTTTATGCCTAACAGTGGAACAGCTGTTGGACCAGGTTCATCAGTACACTTCAGTTGCATTGTACTGCAAAGGTCATGCAAAACCGCTGTAAACCTGCCAAAGGAGCAGAGTAGCCACAGTGTATCACTGAATCTGTCCTAATACATATTAAAAACTGAGAGCCACATTGTCCTCCCTTCAGGGCTGGTGGCCCAGAGCCCGCTGCACGTGTCACTAAGTTTCACGTGAATCTTGAAGAGGGACACCCCGACTTCTATAGCAGGTGCACTGCACTTATGTGGCTGCCCAATGACATTCCCTGCTCAAAGGCAGATTTGTTCCACCAGGGATGATGTTGGGGACACACCAAGAATGCATCGTCAACTCTTGATTTGAGCAAAGATGTGCTTCACCCACTCACAAGAAAAAACTGGAGTGAAAGGTACAAACAGCAACTCCCCTGTACTCATACACAAAGGTTACTGACTAAGTCAAGATAAATCTTTAAAAAATACTCTAAATAAAAATGGTGAAAAGTATATTAGAATTTATTTATTTTTTTGCACTTGTAATCATCTGAAATTCTATCAGTAACACAAGGGCACTTTTTTCACATGTGCGAGCACACACACACACACATGCTCTCTGATCTGATAGTTTCTTTTTAAGTGGTTGATATTTTCTAGCCTGCTTTCACAAGTGATCACAGCTATGTCAGGCTGTGTAATGATGTTCTATTACACTCACATTCCAAAGCCCTGGCTAAAATCATTTGATGTGACAATATTTGACAGTGGAGCTCAGTGGGTCCTTTTAAATTGATTAGAAAGCCTCGTTTCCCTTCTGCAGTCTCATCCTTGTCTTTATTTCTTTGCCACTGCTGTTTTCTTTTTTTTCCCTGACAAATTTAAGTATCTGCAGTTTATTTAATCAATTTTTTCCCCCCACAGAGATTGCCTCATGAAACACATATCCCATTTTTATAAGGGACACAGGTGAAAAGCAGATATACAATCTTACTCCATCCTACTTCAGCACAACCACAATGTCAGTGAAGCAGATGCAGAAGTATCTGCTCAATAGAGATCTGCATTAAGGGTTAAATTACAAGGATGCAACTGATTATTAGACTAGTGCAGAAAGAACTAAAGAGAAAGCAGACAGCAATATGTACTCACTGCATTCTTAGCCACCTGACTTTTGCTGTAACAAAATTTACCAGAAGTAAAGTCCTCTTCTGAACATGTCTGTAAAAATACACATTTTCAAAACAGGATTAGCAAGTCATACTGAAAATACCATTTATTATAGTCCCGATTTCTTATTTCAATGTTAGCAATTGTTATCCAGCAAGAGCCAGTTACCAAACACTTAAAAGTCATTTATCCCAGAAGAAACATTCTAAAGCCTCTAGTAATACTTTCAGTCAAATTATCAAAACCTTCTGGTGAATTGCCCCTGAAAAACATGAAATATGTCTCTCAAGTCATTTTCTGGTACAATCTGTCACATCCAGAATTTGCCCTTTGTACAACTGCTGTTTAGATCAGTAAATCACTCTTTAAACTTGGTCCCACTCAAGTATTCACCCAACCACCAGCAACAGTCCCACCTGTGCAATTTTGATTTCTTTGATCTCTTGCCTAGAACTTTAGACACTATAATTCAGTGTTTATACTGCCAATTTCCAGCTGCCTAGTCCTGATGTTAAGTAGCAGGCTGACTCCAATAGATATTTATGACTAAAGCTCCTTGACGTGAATAAACTTGACATTGCTCTCAATCATGTCTTTTAAAAAAATGTTTAGAAGATACTGACTTGGTTTTTGGTTGTAATATTTACAGATTTCACATATTTTATAGTAGACCATAATCAGTTTGCTGCTTCTCTTTTCTTTTTTTAAATATGACCTGGGTGTATTGTACAGAGCCTCAGGGTTCTCATTGGGCCCAGTGTTCTTCTGTTTGCACTGCACATGCCCTCACTTGTTTTCTACTTTCCATTAAGTGACTCACTGCTTGGCTAATAATACTCAACTCTATTATATCTGAGATGCTGACTTTTCCTAGTTTGTATGAATGTTGTTAGTTAGGTTATAGAATGGAATATTAGGTAATTTTTTTCTCCTTGAACTGTGTATATCCAATAGATGATGCTTCATTGTTGGGTAAACTTGTCTATGGGTTTGACTCCAGCCAAATACTTTGTTCGATGCACTTCCAATTAATGAGTAGACAGTAAGAAAGCTGGGTTTTCACTGTGAAGTTGAGAGAACAAATAAATCCACGGCATTATACATGTAACCACGCAAACAGAAGCATTAGGAATAAAAAACTTCATTAAAGTCAACGGAATTATACCAGGGACTGATCTGGCCACCGGACTAGATCCTTATCTAGTGAATATGGGCATAGCCCCCCTGTATTTCATGAAGCTATGTTCATTTACAGCAGTTGAAGAACAGGCCCATTATCTTTTTGTCATTGGAAAAAGTGTACAAGGTATTACCTTCATTCTATCAAATGGATTATTACACTAAGGTTATTACCTTTGAGACCTAAAGACTGGACTAATGCAATGCTTTGTCTTATGATCATTCCAACAAAGTCGCATCATAAACTCAGCTGATGAACTGCCCTGCAGTAATCATTTGTACCCATTGCTAATTCCTCCACATTTGAAATCATTCCTTGCACAATAGTGGTTACTACTGTATCAAATGATGTATTGAGTTTATTATTGCTCTACTATTCTTTAGGGCGTCACCTCAACTCAGCTGAATCTATTTAATGAATTTTTTTGCTCCTAATGTTATAGTTCACATCGGTACATATACAGTGAAGTGTGTCTGTTTGTTCTCCCAACACCACACTTATAGCCTAATCCCTCAAGGCACTGACTTTGACAGGAATTAGTCACAATCAATATGCCCTTCCATTCCGCAGCTCTCTTCTCTCTGCGTTTCTGCCAACGTGCCTCTCAAATTTTAAATCTATTTGTATTTTGTAAACATTTTCTCTAAGTCTCTTAAAGATTTAAAAAGCCCAGTTATAATGGCTGACTTTCTGAACGGCTTCACATTGAGACAGATTGCAAGAAAGTCACTGGGATGTGAAGTTCACTCCAATGCACAAAGACAGCACAAGAACTACACATCATTTGTGTCCTCAAAACAAGGCTTAAATGGTATTTAAACTGCACGTAGACCTTGTGCTAGCTGTCTGTATGGGGGTAAGTTTCACCCCAGATGCATATGTATAAGAGTGTGCTTTATGTTAGCTAAAATAAAATAAAAGAAGGGAACTTACATTAGCCAAGCTGGTCCAGAGATCATTATTCTTTGCATTACTATAACTGTGTTTCTTTAAGTAATGAATTATTCCATTCTGGAACACCTCTTCAGTCAGAAAGTTCCGCAGCATGTGCAGAATGCAAGCCCCCTGCAGATCATTTGACACAATTGAATCAGCATATAAATTCCAGCTGTCTTGAAATACCTATAACTATGTTATACAACAATGCAAAATTGTTAACACATGGAGAATTTTGAGAACATAAAAGGTGAAAAGTCACATAAATGCGCACCAAGATGAAAGGCCACAAGTTATTTCAAGATGATGGCTGCCAACTGTAACTAAAGCACAGAGGGTGCAATGAGAATAGGAGCTGTAGAAAGCCCCAAACACCACAGAAGCACTGTGGTTCTGATGTGTGGAAGGACAGCTAAAGAGAAGGTATGGAAGGAGGATGCTGCATCACCTTTGTATGGAAGAAATGGATTTGGCACTAGATCCTCCGAACCCAGTGTTTAGGAGAGGTTTTGAGGCAGGTGAGGAAAGAGGTGCAAACTTGATCAGTGGATCTGTATTTAGGTAGATCTACTGACAACTAACCCACATGCAGCAGGTGCATAAGGGACTGTGAGCATTATTCTAACCCAGATGCTAAAGTAAGTAGCTACAGATCTGCCCTTGCCTCACCCATGGGCTTGAAAGGTGGATTTTGTCCTTCCTCAGCTCCCATATAGCTCCCTGCTGAAAATAATTTCCCCTCAGGGTTAAATTTAGTGCTGATTTATGCTCCATTCAACTTCATGGACTTCACTGGGAGTGGATGGAGTGTAAATCAGCACAGAATATAACTCCCGAAGTAATCTCATTGGACTTAGTCTCCCTGGCCAATAAAGTGGCACGAGTTGTGACCTCAGATGAAATTATGCATCCTGCCTGAAATAAAATGCTTTTGGTGATCAGTCAAAAGGTGTTTAACTAGAGTCAGAAAAAAAGGAGAAAGGCAAACTAGATGAAAGGCTGAACAACAATCTAAGCAGAGATGTCAGTCAGCATAAAAATAAATACACTTGCCAATTCAAAATTATACTTAAAATTCTGAAAGAGCACAACGCTGACAAGCCAGCAAGTCAGAGCCACAGACCAATTCACTTGTGTGTGAATATCAAAGAAATGATAAGTGCACCAATTCACTCAAATGTTAATTTGTTTAAAAGGAAATGTGAATGATATTGTCTTCACTTATCTGGAACCTGTTGAATGCTACTGCATTATATATATTCCTGTACTTAATTAACCCTAGATCAAAAGTGTGTGTTAATATTAAGAGAATTTACTTAATGGAAACTAATGAAGGATTGTTTCGGGCTATCACATTGTATTTATATTATGTCTACTCATCACACAAAATTGGAGCCTTGTAAATTGTAAAAGATTGGTAACTTCAAAGCATGGGTTGTTGTGTTAGACAGTGGAAATTCACAGATTCTGTTTGCATTTAATCAACAAAGGAAGAGCCCATGCAGTGAATGAATACGCCTGCCAGACTGCCTTCCATGGAAAGACACTATAAGAATGGATCCAGGGATCGATTCTCTAGCTCTGAACTGTTTTGGATTCTAACAAGGTGAAATACTGAACAAGTGGGCAAAGATCTCCAGAATTACTCTGGGTAACCCTGAGGAACTTTTGGAAACCTGACAGATTACTACAACTCTGTTATCATTTTGGATTTACAAACTTTGACTCACCTGTTAATGTATTTTACCTACTTTAACTTCTCAATAATGCTAATTTCTTTTTCTTAGCTAATAAACCTTTAGTTAGTTTACTAGAGAAAATAGCTGCCAGTGTTGTTTTTGGGGTAAAATCGAGAGTATCCATTGACCTGGGGTAGATGACTGATCCTTTGGGTTTGGGAGTAACCTAATGTGAGGTGATTTTTAGTTTTAATAACCTTTCATCACAAAGTCTAGTTTGTCTGAGTGGCAAGATGCACTGGAGAGCCTAAAGAGACTGTTTGTGACTCCTTGGTGAGTTTAATACAGTAATCCAGGAGTGCACATTTGTTACTGGCTTGGTGAAATCTAATTACAGACTATGCTGCCAGTTTGGGGTGTCTGCCCTGTTTTCTGACAGTCTGACCTGAACCTCACACTCATAGCTGTGAGCTACTTCAGAGAATGTGACAGAGAGATTTTGTTCTTTAAATGTAAAAGAAATCTAACAATGTAACAGGACGTTACAGAATTCAAGATGAAATTTGATCTTCAAGCTTCCTATTTTGCCTTTACTTTACCCAAATGTATTCCCTTCTGGCCCCCAAATTTTAAAATATTTTATGGTGATCTTTACAGACAGCCAGTAGGAAATGTCCTTCATTAAGCTGCTGTCGGGAAGTGTAACAGAGTACGCTGAGCCAGGAGCTGACTCAGCACCTTGTCACTGAAATCCGTGTCAGTATAGGTTAATTGGGAACTAACCACAAGATCTATTAACTGAGTAGAACTCTAGGGCTAATTTGAGGGGGAAGCAGCTCCAGCTGTGAGGAACATATAAATTGAGAGGAAGGAAGCCCAGAGGGGAGGGCTGAGAGTCCAAAGGAAGACAGAAGTGAGCAGGACTGACTGACTGCTGCTAACTCTGTTTCCTTCCCCAGGAGCAAGTTGGGGAGCTGGCTGGGGGAGTGTAAATATATGTAAATAGCACTACAGGTGGTGGGCTGCTGTGGTGTGGTCAAGGCCTGAAAGGACTCACAAGGGGACCACCCCTCGACAGGAAGACATTAACTATATAATCTTGTAAATTGTCCAAACAGCTATCCCATGTAAGGTTACTATTTTATTAGCTAATTATTTCAGTTTCTTTCACAGTAGACGGTTCATAAATTATAACCATTTAGAATAATTTGGCCAAGCATATAACTGTATTATGACAACTAAATGCAGACCAACTATAACACTCTGGTATGAGAAAATGATAGATTTTAGAGCATTTGGAACCAAAATGTCACCATTCATTTTTTCCCCTTAGCATCAGCACCTTTTCCCTACAAGCTGTAATTTAAACATAGACAATGAGATTAAACAAACAAAGTACTTTAGTTATTTTGACTATTATAAGAAGATTTAATTAAGAATTTATAGAACAGATGAGAAACCACAGACAGAAATTCAATATTCACTAAGAGAAATGGAGAGACATGCTGAATTCTCTCTCTCTATAACTTTAGGGCACAATCCTGCAACGTGCAATTCTCTTTGAATTACAAAGCGCTGCATACCCCAGTTACCAGTGGAGTCAATGGGAGCTAAAGGCAAGATTGAGTCTTTATGGCTCAGTCCTTTACTCACCAAAGTGAACAGACATTTTGATATTTGTTACAATGGAATAATACCAGACTATTAAAGTGCTTAAGTCAAAAAATTAATAAGGGTATGATCTTGCAAGGTGTTGCCATTCTTCTGGTGTCAGTGGACAGTGAGGGTGCTTAGCATCATTCTGGAGGGCCCTACACGATTTAGTTTAATACTAAATCCTACCCCTCCCCCACACGTTTTGTTCTTTTATAAAGGCAAATTGTTAACATTATTTCAATGTCAAGTTTCCTGTCTTTGCTGCCTATAATGTTATAAACCAATCATACAACTCAAAACAATTGCCATTATATGTGAATATGAAGCAGATTTACCTTGTCATATGACACAGTATCAAACATTTCCTTGATCTGTGTTGGGTTTTCTGCTTTTGAAGATATGGGGCGAGATGAGTTCATAGAGTCTCTTCCCATTGCTGCAAAGCAGGTACCTAACAAATAATCATTCTGGAAGAGTAAAAAGATGGTAATTGTGTATTCACTTCAGGAAAACCATCTTGAATTATAAACGAAACAGGTGACAATTTACCCTACATACCACTTGCAACTCTGGGTATGTGGCATCAACAGATATAAATTCCATGTATCGAGCAAACCCTTCATTCAGCCAGATGTCATTCCACCATTCCATGGTAACAAGATTACCGAACCACTAAAAATAGATTAAAATATATTTTCAGAAACAAATAAAGAAGATATAAAGGAATTAAGACAAATGGTTCATCAAGAAATAAAATGTTCATTAATGGCTACCAGACAGAGAAGAAGGATAAAGAACTTTTTCCAACTAAATCAATAATATTACTTTAGATAGTGAGTGTTTTAAAAGATGGAGGTATGTCTGATTTCCAGTTAATAGTGAAACATCTCTTCTCAGTCACAAAAAGTTGATAAGTACATCAATAATAAATCTATCGACAAGGCCAAATTCTGGCAAGTGCTGTGCCATCATGTCCAGTATCCCAACCCTAGTCTTCCTCTGGGACAGGATCTGGAATTGGGCCATTTCTTATTACCTAAAACAATGATCCTACCACTCAGGAAATCACTTGGCATTCAGAAAGCTATGCCATCAGTTAGCAGCAAAGGTCATTCTCTAACATATGGCAATAAAATGGATGAGTGCAGTGTTCATCATTACTGTGTGTTGTTCATTTATCACACCAAATTCTTAATCATCAATTTATTTTTATTTAAATAAATAAGGAGAGTATATTGAATATGGTATACTATTCGGAAAGCCATTACAGGATGATTACCTGAATCTTTTTTTGAACATAAATGAATGTCGCCAGCATTCATCTTTAGAATGTTTCACTGGTTTTATAAAAAAGTGTTCATTAAGGCTAAACCCTGCTTGCCTTACTAGCATGAGTAGTTTGTTTAAAGCCAGTGGGACCATTCTCAGGACTCAGGTGAGTAAGATTTGACCCAGAGTTCAGAAATACAATAAATAAGATATTTAGTAAAGTAGCTTATCAGATATATAGATATTTTCAATATGCTAGCTCAAACAAATAGTTAATTTCTATATCTGCTATAGAAATTAACAATTGGAAATCTACATTAGTCCTTAATAAATCAAAACCAGACTAATTTATGAATCAATAGAAAATCAGTTTTTAATGTCAATGCTTTACCATACTGTCATCAGTTAATCTGAAACCTCTTGATAAATCATGGTATTAATTCCTTAAAATGCAGTTCTACTCTGCAAAGTATTAAAAAATGGGAACTTCTTACTCAATATACATTATTTCTTGTGTTCAGAATCCTACGTGTTTACTAAAGTGGCAAATATAAGGGTTTACAACTTTTGACACTATATTGCAGAGCCAGTATAGCTAAGAACCGGATGCTCTTCACTGATGTACATTATCGTTTCAGAAAGGCAAAATGTCTGTGTGTTTATATAACAACCTGATGATTCAAGAGATCTAGTTTCAATTCCCAGCTCTGAGACTGACTGTTTATGCGATCTTGGCCAAGCAACTTTAAGCACCGAGCATCCAAATTTCACAATAACTTCAAACAGAGTGTGGGTACTGAGTGCTTCTGGAAGTCAGGCACTTTACCTTCTGTGTACCTCTGTTCTCCACTTATTAAGAGAAAAAAGCAGCAATAAAACTTCCCTTATCTTATAAGGGTTGTGCGTGAATAGTTTATTGTTTGTAAAATGCCTAGATGCTTTAGTGATGGGGGCCATTTTAAGTAGATAGAATTTTTAACTAAGGCCAATTATTCACACTTAGCAAACCTTCTGAAAGCAGCAGAATTTCACTGTTTAACTAAGGACATAATCTGGCCTGAGGTACCTTTATTAATGGTGATGATGAACAAAAAGAAAGAAACCAGTTTAACACTCAGATCTTAGGGTGAGTTTGCACAGCTGGTAATTAGAAAAAGACATGTTTTCCCATCTAAAATGAGCACTTTTATGACTGACACACTAGAGAAAATGTACATGGAATCCATAATGCAGTTTTTACAGAGTCAATTTTCAGAGCAGAAATACTTAAAAATAAAATGCTGTTTTGATTAACATTTATAATACATATCCTTCCATGTCCTGGTGGACATGCACAACAGACTATCCAAACTAGACTACCTGATGAGCAAGTTCATGTCCTATCACCATGGTAACCCAAAGTTTGTCGGAAGCTGAAGAAGTCTCAGGATCATAAAGCAGAGAAGTCTCTCTGTATGTGGTCAGGCCCCAGTTCTCCATGGCTCCTGACTGAAAGTCAGGGACAGCAACAAGATCTGAAAAGCAGTTAAACTTAATATACATTGATATGTGGGACATTTGAAACAGTGCTCAAGTCTAGTCAAGGAAATACCAAATGAAAATGTCTCCACTATTGGTTTGATTCAGGTCCCGTTGACATCAATGGGAGTTGATCAGGCTATATGTGAATAGGTAACATAATAACCACATATTTAAATCTCTTCCAGCTACCAGAAATGCTTTGATGGTCTATAGCTTTCAATAGCTACAGGAACTAACTTTCACATACAGAGGAAGTACCTCTTTACAGTGCCTCCTGCCACCAAAAAATGATCAAAAGTGAAGTATCTTCCTGGTATTGTATAATTTCTCTAATGTTATCCAAGAATAAATGCTGCCAAGAGAAGCAAGGCTTGCTCAAAGAGACTATTCTGTAATTGTCAATCTTTCCAAGAGCATGAGAAAGAGAATTTGGCCACTGTAAAGTAACTACTTCTATTTATCACTTTTTAAAAAAATGGATTCCCTAATTTACCAAACCAAATATCTAGATTAATAATTAGGCAAAGCATCCTCAACCATCCCCCCCCAGGATCCTCATAATTGTTTAGCCCTAAGAATACCATTTGCAATCACTTCCCACATTTATATATCTCTGGTTCAGATATATAAATAAAATAAAATAAATAAATATACAAAAGCTAGGAAATTTTGGAACTAACAGGATGCAGGTTATATGTCACTGCGTGAATATTTTACTTTTGCTGTATGCCTTCCTTCATTTTTCTGTATGGTTATTTTGACTGCAAGATCTTCACAGCAAGGATCTCTTTTTCATGCTTTTTAAGCAAAGCACTTATATATGCTATATGTGACATAACACACTCATGTATTCACACCCTACTCACTATTGTAATAATCTCTGTACACATGCCTTGTAAGGTACCATTTGGAAACTGATAATTTGGTGGTCAGTATGGTCCTGATAAAATATGTGTGGCGACATTGTTTGTGAAGTTATGAGATTCTCTTATGTGATAATATTAACATGTTCCAAACCTGACAGCCCTGCCCAAACTTAAGTTGGCAAACAGGTTTGTTCTAAACAAAGGTATGCGTGCTCTGCTTGTATACTGCTTAAATGCAAGTTAGAATCATCAAATAGGAAGGGAAGACAAAGTTCATACAGGTGAAAAAAACAGCAGGGAATATTTTTCCACATATACTTTTTGGCTCCTGGTTCTCAGCTGGAAATGTTTTTAAGTGAGGAACTGAAACTATAAAAAGGAGGAACAAATACCCGAAGGCACCTCTCTCTCTCTCTCTCACTGCCTAATGCATTCACTGTACTTGAAGAGACAAAAGAAGCAGGTGTTGGACTCTGGGGGAGGGGTGTGACCTACAGAAGTTGGTCAGCAAGGCTGCTGAAAGTAGGTGGTGAGAAAATTTTGCTTTGAATATAATTTGTTAAGTTAGGCATTAATAAGTGTTCTATCTTTATTTTTCTCGTAACCATGTCTGACTTTTACGTCTCATTACTTGTATACACTTAAAATCTCTCTCTTTGTAGCTAATACATTTACTTTATTGTTTTATCTAATCCAGGGTATTCAAGCTGACATATCTGAGTAGCTCCATTTGAGACAACAAGTTGTGCACATATTATTTCCTTAAAGGAATAATGGACTCAGTATATTTGCACTGTCCAGGAGAGGGCTGGGAAGTATGGGATATATGCCCCTGGGGGGGGAAACCAAGATTGGGCATGTATTGGGTTCACCCTGTGGTAAACTAAGGTTGGTAATAGCCAAGGTGTGTCTGGCTGGCTGTAGCACACACATAGACATACTGGGAGTGACTTACATGCTGGAGTCTGTTTGTGAGCAGCAAGGCATTGTAAAGGACACTCTAGGTTACAGAGCAGGAGTGACACAGCTACTCATTAGTCTGGATGATGAGTTGGCAACCTTTCAGAAGTGTTGTGCCGAGTCTTCATTTATTCACTCTAATTTAAGGTTTCGTGTGCCAGTAATACATTTTAACCTTTTTAGAAGGTCTCTTTCTCTAAGTCTATAATATATAACTAAACTATTGTTGTATGTAAAGTAAATAAGGTTTCAGAAGCTTCGTTTAAAATTAAATTAAAATGCAGAGCCCCCCGGACTGGTGGCCAGGACCCAGGCAGCGTGAGTGCCATTGAAAATCAGCTCACGTGCCGCCTTCGGCACCCGTGCCATAGGTTGCCTACCCCTGGTCTGGATTGTACCCTCCTATGCCACACTTTATAAATAAAAAGTAACAATAAATTAATAATAATGGGCTCAAATTTACTTACCATCTTACAACCTCCTGTTTTATTGAACATTAGGCAAATTACCTTGTTTTGGGAGAGGGTAATAGATACCAAAATATTGCTCATAGAATTCCAATATCTTTATGGCAGCTTCCAGTGCATAATGAGCTTGATTCAGTTTCTCTGGAGTGACATATACTGACACCTGTTGAATAAATACAATATATACTACTACATGAAATATGGCTTAAAGTTCAATGAAGCAGTTGTTTGGTTGCTTTTCACTTCCTTTGAATTTAGTTTAAGAATGCAAAATGCAGAGTAAGAACTATGGGCTGGATCCACAAAAGGACTTTGACAGTCACAATGCCTATGTTTCAGTGTGATTTTAGCCACCTAGAAAAATCACTGGAACAACAATGCAATACACAAAGCCTGAGTCAGGTGCTTAGGTTCCCTGTATAATAAGTGGGAAGAAATAGGTGCCAAAGAATGCTATTTACAAAAGCCAATATACTAGGCAGGGAGCCTAGGAAAGGGGTGTATTCTAAGCCCACCCTTCTCACAGGGCGAGGCACCCAAGTTCAGGTTGCAGGGAGGCCTGTATCTGTAACTTTCACTCCATGGATCTGAAGAAGTGAGGTTTTTTACCCACGAAAGCTTAAGCCCAAATAAATCTGTTAGTCTTTAAGGTGCTACTGGACTCCTTGTTGTTAAAGAGTCATTAGGTGAGAGAGATAATTACTCTGTAGCCTGATGATTAGGCAACCCACCTGGGAGGTGGGAGCAGGGGCGGCTCTAGATATTTTGCCGCCCCAAGCACGGCAGGCAGGCTACCTTCGGCAGCTTGCCCACGGGAGGTTTTCGGTCCTGCGGTTTCGGCAGCGCGCCTGCGAGAGGGCTGCCGAAGCCACAGGACCAGCGGACCCTCTGCAGGCATGCCACCGAAGACAACCTGCCTGCTACCCTCCTGGCAACCGGCAGAGCGCGCCCCCCCCCCCCGTGGCTTGCCGCCCCAGGCACGCGCTTGGAGCGCTGGTGCCTGGAGCCGCCCCTGGGTGGGAGATCTGTCCCCCTGCTTCAGTAACTAAGTATTTATCCACAGTGAGAGATTGAGGGAGCCCGACATCAGAATAGCCCATAACACAGTGGATGAAGTATTCTCCTGAGAGATGTGGGAGACCCCTGTTCAAATCAACTCTCTCACTTAGGGAGTGGAGGGGAAATGAACCCAGGTCTCCCACATCCCAGGCGAATGCTCTAACCACTATACTAAAAGTTATAATGTGGGTGGTGGCAGCACCATCTCCTCCTTGTACCAGATTTTGAATGGGACCTGATCTGGTAGCATGCCTACTAGATTGGGCCCCACAGATGAGGTGGGTGCTCCTCTGCTTATCTTAATGGTTCATGCATCACACAAGGCTTAGGCGGGAGACAGACATACAGATGCTTAAAGCGAGATAGCAGTGTACATGCCCAGAGGCAGAAACTCCTGCATCTAGGGAATTTTTACAGTGAAAATATAGGCAACTGAGTACGTTTAGGCACCTACAGGGTTAGGAGGCAGTGAGCACTGGTCTTATGGATTGCAGTTGTGCCTAAAACTGGGATTTAGGTGCCTAAGTACCTTTATGGATCTGCACCTATGCCATCTTGCTAAGGCAAAAAGAAGAATGTCTACCTGTCCAGATCCCATGAGCAAAATATGCTGCACTGAGAACACACCAATAAACAACCAACACTCCATACCTTCTTATGCACTTTCTATATCTTCAGTATAGCTGGCAAGTGCTTGATGTGGTCTGTTGGTTATTTTAGCTGGGCAAACCCTAGATTTGATTCCTAAAAGTTCAACAAAGGCTAGGACCATTGTGTAGGCAGCATGCTCAAACTGTTGGAAGGTAAAAGTTACTTGATTTGCATTGCACATTGCTGACCCTTTTAGCCAAGTAAAGAGCACTACTGACAGGTTCTGAAAGCAAGTCCAATTGTTAAGTCTGGGTGATCTATGCTGACCATGGAAGGAAGGGAAATGGATGGTTTCTCAATTGAATATATAATCATCTTTAAAACCTACCTTAATTCCAGATGAAGTTGTACCACTGACTGACTGGAAATCACTAACTATAAATGCTACCAAGTAGGTGCTCATTTTTACGCTCTTTGCAAAGTGATCTTCAAACAGGTTGTTGTCTAGCTTTAGAGTCTTCACCTAGAAAACATGAATTGGGACAGACCACATACTCAGTTCTACTTCCAGTATGTAGCTGCATTTCATTTTTCAATAAAACTGCCATTGTTCTTTGTAAAACTGTTCAACATTATCCAATGTGAAAGTTAAGAGGGAACTTAGGCAAGCACTGGGAGATGGAATAGATTACCTGCCTAACCTTCCTGCAGCTGAAGGATAGAATAATTAGAATTGGTAACTAAAGGACCGATTATCAGCTTAGATATTTTTTATTTTTAATATAGGACAGAATAACAACATAGGATTTGCCATACCAGATGATCAGACTATTGGCTGATCAAGTCAAAGTATTCTGCCTGTGACAATAGTCCATACCTGATATTTCAGAGAAAGGTAGATGAATGTTTTTTGCAATATTCCTTCCTGCTTTGCTAAATTCCTTCCTGTCCCCTGTTAGTAATCAGTTTATGCCCTGAAGTGTGATTCATACATTCAGATTTTAAGGCCATCCATTCTGACATCTTGAATAACAGATGCTATGAGATTTGATTACTGCTATTTTAGCATGTATAATTATAGATGCTGCTAAAGAGGTCACAAAATTACCCTTCCGTGGTATCTGCCTCTGACATTCTACAGCCGTGAATTCCTCAGACTGATGCTGCATGAAGAATTATTTCTTTGAATTAGTTCTATGTACCCCCTTATTCTCCTATTATGGACAATGTAAAAACAAGGGACAAAACAACTCTTTGCATGATATAAGGAAACCACAGGCCTACCTTATTTGGTCTCATATAAACACATGAATAGCAACCATCCAATAAAGAAAGGAAGAAAACACATATATGGGTGCAAAGCAGTTGAGGATATGACTGAAAAAATTCACCTTTGGCATATTAGATAGTGCACTATGTTGCCCGTCCCTCCGAATCTTTATTGTATAATTTGCCTTAAAGGATGGTTCGTCAAAACATGGGAATGCCATCCGGGCTGAAGTAGGTTCAAAATGAGTAGAAGCCAACAATCTGAAAGGACAAAGCAAGCAGCAGAATTTGCAAGAAAAGTGTTTTTCTTTACCAAGGTAAATTACTAAACCAAAACTCATTCAACATTCACTGATAGCCTATAAGGAAAATTGCTTGGATAAAGGAAATCTAAACAGTAAGGTAGCCATAGAGACTTTTCTAGGCACTTAGTGGGTGCTGTCCTTGAGGCACAATGGTCCAGATCCTCAATAGTATTTAGGCATCTAACTCCCATTGGTTTCAAATATTTTCCCATTGATTTCAATGGGAGTTAGGCACTCATATACCTTTGAGAATCCTGTCATTTGTTGTAACTGGGTCGGGGGAAAACTATATTGTAACTAGGTTCTCTGACCATGACAAAATCCAGATACCAGGTCACAATACAATTGTCCTCTGGCAAAGTTACAAAATGGTTAAGTCATAACAGAGACAGATCTTAACTATGTAACCATGCTGCCACTGAAGCGATGTTTGATTCTTCAGAACAACATGTAATCTGATTAAAGAGACTAGGTGGGTGAGGTAATGTCTTTATCTCACTGATGGAAGTTGGTTCAGTAAGTAGGGCCCTACCAAATTCATGGCCAAGGAAAACTCATCACAGACTGTGAAATCTGGTCTCCCTCTATAAAATCTGTTTTTTGTGTGTGTGCTTTTACCCTATACTATACAGATTTAATGGGGGAGACCAGTGTTTCTCAAATTGGGGGTCCAAAATGGGAGTTGCAGGGGTGTTGCAAGGTTATTTTAGGGGGGTTGTTGTATTGCCACCCTTACTTCTGCGCTGCCTTCAGATCTGGGCAGCAGCTGTTAAGCCAGACATCCAACTCTGAAGGCAGTGTCCTCCCAGCAGCAGTGCAGAAGTAAAGGTGGCAATACCATATCACGCCAGCCTTACTTCTGCGCTGCTGCTGGCGGTGGCTCTCCCTTCAGAGCTGGACTCCTGGCCATAAGCCGCTGGTCTCCAGCTGCCCAGCTCTGAAGGCAGCGCTGATGCCAAGAGTGGTGTAGAAGTAAGGCTAGCTGTACCACCCCCCCACACCCAATAACCTTGTGACACACACCCACAGCTTCTTTTTGGGTCAGGACTCCGACAATTACAACACCGTGAAATTTCAGATTTAAACAGCTGAAATCATGAAATTTATGATTTTTTAAATCCTATGACCGTGAGATTGACCAAAATGGACTGTGAATTTGGTAGAGCCCGAACAGAAACTGATCCAATAAAAGATATTACCTCACCCACCTAGTCTCTCTCATATCCTGGGACCAAAATGGTGACAAACTACAGCATAAAACATATAAATACAGAAGAAGTATAAGAAAAGTGAAGATTCTCTTATTCTGTTCACTCTTTTGGAACAATTAATTAGAAATTACTTATAAACTCTCACAGACATTGGTAACTCCGAGATGCTTATACAAGCGCATAGTGGAAGACTGTCTCGCCCCTGAAAAGTTTATGAAGATGTTTGCACTCTTATCTACAGAGAATAAAATTTTCAAAAGCACCTAAGTGATTTAAGAGCTTAAGCCCCATTGACTTTAATTAATTGCCTCTCAGTGATTCTTGACAGCTGACTGAAATTTCCATTGATTCCACTGCAAGTCTCACACTAGAATCAAGATCAGATTATGAAATTGAAATCTACACTCTAGACAATGTATTCACTGTACAGAATGGAATAGTATTTTATCCTAAAAGTGTATTAATTGAGGTTGATATAGTAATGAGTTCTTATAGTTTCTATTTAAATAGAGCTTTAGAATAATTATTGGTTTGTATTGTTGCTGTAGTTTTTCTTTTCTGACTTTATGAAAAAGATTAACAATATTATATTTTATATATATATTATATTGTTAATCTTTTTCATTAAGTCAGAAAAGAAAAACTACAGCAACAATACAAATCAACAATTATAGTATGGGAGACTTTATTACATGAAGAGAGTAGAATACAACAATAGCAGTATTAATGTACAGCAAACAAAATAAAACCCTTAGAGATAAAAAGTCAGCATGTTATTAAACTATTATAACATTATTTTCTCCAGTTTAAAGTACAAGAGCTTTATATTGAAAAGATCAATATAACAATATGGTATGAAATCTTCTGTAGCCTTTACTTACCTTGTTTGACCATCCTTAGTTTTGTAAGTACTTTTATAAAAGCCATAGAAACCGTCTGAAAGATTGGCAATATAGCTTATAGAAAGGAAATACTTCTTATCCACCTGCAATGGTTCAGCATATAGAAAGGCAGCTTGTTCATGGGGCGGGTATTCCAAAACTTTCATTTGTTTTAAATCTGCTTGGGTCTTTCCATTTTCCTCCTCAATAGCTGCACTGATGATTTCCAGATGTTTGCTATGTAAGACTATGGTGCTAGTTTCATGTACCACAGTGACTTCTATCTTCACAGATCCCATGAATATTAATGAAGTCAAATTTGGGTGAATTACAAGGTCATAATGGACTGGGAGGATCCAACCAGGGAGCCTTAATTTATTCCACGGAAATGGTTGTCCATTTGTTGCTATAGGAAAAGATGTGTTTTCAATGCTTCTTCCTCCACTGAGGGCATAATTAATTCCAACAAAGTTCAAAATGTGTAATAGCAATAGCATTGCCACTGGCCACTGAAATGTTGTATTTGTTTATCGAATTTTGTATTTTAGCTTCTTCAGCATTTTATTCTAACAATCAAAAAACAAAAACAAAAATGCATATCTTCTGTCTAGTGGAGAATTTCTTAATTGCTTATCCTGAAAGGCAGAAAAGGACCAATATGAGCACTCTATATATGTACAATCAAGTTATTTGGGGCAGAACCTGACATTTAAAAAATGTGTTAACATTGCGCTGCCAATTAGTAGGGATTTTACCCATCACGGAGCCAATCATTCAACCTAATCCATGCTGGTATAGAGATCTGCCTGCATGGATCTGATTGCAGGATCCAGACCCATGTTTTTAAGTATCTTGTTCCATGTTCAGGTGAAGGCATCATTAAGGATTGATTTTCAAAAACTGAAACTCAGAAGTGTGTGCAATTGTATCCATATTTATCACAGCTATGTGAGAGTGCAAGGTATTTGGGCTGGTAGTGGACTGAAATGTACAGCAGGCTATTTGCAAGCTTAAAAACCTGATTGCAATCATGCTAGCAGTATACCTATACATTTTTGAAAAACAAGCCTTTATTGTGAATGAATTTTTTTGTGCAACGGAAGGGGAACCCCCTTCCCCCTCCAATAATTCTTTAAAAGTCTGTTTGGCTCTTCCTGCTTTGTTTTTGCTTCTGTATTTAGCACTACCTTACCTGTGTTTAAACAATGCAAGATTAAAATAAGAAATGTTGGGTTCCTCAGTTGTGAGCTTGGATGAAGAAAAGATTTAGCATCCCCTCAGAAGCCATGAAAATGACGATGCAGCAAGCCCTGAGAAACCAACAAGGGCCCTTCAAAACAACCCAAATGTAGTACCAGAGGACCCAGTGCCACAAACCAGGCTGTGCATTTCAGCAGCAGCAGAGAGCCAAATGTCAGAGCCCCTACAAATGATGCTGTGATGCCATAGCTTGGGTGCAGACATTTTTCTGCCTGAATGTCAGTCAACCACTGAAGAAATTTTAAGACCTGTGTAACTCAGACACACGTCTGGCTAACAGCTCTGGTATGGAGCTCAACGAAAGAAGAGTCAAAGAAACGTGATTTGATTTAAGATATTGTATCCTTAATTATAAAGTTTTTTCATGGAGGTCGTGGAAGTCACAGAATCCGTGACTTCCTGCGACCTCTGTGAATTCAGCCGTCAGCCGGAATCTGCAGGATCTCCCCGCCGCCCACTGCAGCAGGGGGACCCCGCAGTTCCCCATGGACATAGGAGCCAGTAGCCTCATGGAGCTGCCAGCTGCTGCGGGCAGCAAGGCTGCAGCTCCTCGATGCTGTGGGCAGCAGGGCCCCCCCCACAGCTCCCAGCCAATGTGGGTGGTGGGGGCTCCCTGGAGCTCCCAGCTGCCACAGAGGGTGGGGTACCCCAGAGCTCTAAGCCGCCATGGGCACTGTGGGTACCTTGGAACTCCGAGCTGAGGGACTCTAAAGTTCTGAATCCCCACAGGAAGTGGGGGCCCCCAGAGCTGGGAGTGGCCCCCGTAGCTGCCCAACCTCTGCAGGTAGTGTGGGGACCCCACAGCTGAGTGCCCCAGTTTGTCAAGGATAATTTTAGTAAAAGTCAGGGATAGGTCACAGCCCTCTGTTAATTTTTTTTTTTTTTTTATTGCTCATGACCTGTCCGTGTCTTTTACTAAAAATATCCGTGACAAAATATATAAATACAAGATATATAGGTTAGATAAAATTGAAGGCTCAAAACTGCAAAATCACTCTTAGAAGCATAAATTGTACTTAAAATGCCCAGAGGACAGAATACCAATCAAACTGTGCACCAATGACCCACACTAAAAATCTGCAACCAGTTCAGTTAAACATTGTCTGTTGGTTATAAATCATTAGGGCCCCACTTTTAAGCCTCAGTATCTGGCTGTTTTTAATTTGTTGTCCCAAATGATCAAAAGTAAAACTACTGAAATTATATTTTGTACTTTTGCTTGCAAAAGTTATTTTAATGTGAAGCTGAGTGAATAAAGATATCTCCAGTTTTACATAGGTATTATTTTTTACAGTTCCAACTCACATTTTAAAGTCATTCATTTATGAAAGACATTTTGCAAATAGTTACAAGTTAGCATCAGGAAAAAACAAAGCTTTTTGTCATTCCCGAGATTTAATGGTGAATGGAAAATCTCTAAATTGTCTTTATCAGTGAATAAAGAACGATGGGAAATGTGATGGTCTATTGCCTTGCCTCCCCTTAAGTATTTGCTATATGTGCCAAACACTGTTTGCTGGCTGTAAACTCTTAGTCTGGATTTCCCACCTCCCGCTCCTCATCCCCCGTGCAGAGGGACAGCAGAAGGTTTACTAAGAAGGTTTACCACTAAAATCTCACTTACGGCTCTAGCTCAGGCCCTCACACATTCTAGAGAATGCTCATATTTAAAGTTAATTGTAAGGTTTTGTGCCTTGCTGAATCAGGGCCTAGTCTTTAAAATATGATTTAAGTGTTGCACTGGACTTTTGCCGGCCCTCTGCACAGAGTGAATTTCACCTTCAGTGTCTGATTGTTTTAATCATTCTTAACCGAGTAAGAGAGGCCTAGATAACATAAAGGGTTCTCTTATTCAGTTATTTTTATTTATTTATAAATAAATTACATATATGCACTGTTAGGTATTTATTTTTTGAAAATCTAGTAAAAATAAAATACAGAACATAAATAAAACAAGCAAACAGGTGCTATAGTACATTACCGTCTCGTCTCTTTCTTTAACCGTACAGAAGGCAGAATGGTCCTTTTATTTTCAGTTTCTTTTCAATTTGTCATCACCCACTCTTGTTGAGACAAAAGTAGGAAAATAGCCACCTCTTGTGGCTGCTAGTTGAAAGAGTTTTTAACTTTTCAGAAACAACTTTGCATTCTGATAAAATATTGCAATCTGCTGTCCTATGCTTAATGTTATTTGTGAAACAAATACACGTATATGTTTTTTCTTTTGCAGCTATCCCTAAAACTGAAATTGTAGTAAAACTGCTTTTAAGGCATTACAAGTAAAGCTGTGTACTGGGGGCTGACATTTTAGGAAGCTTTAAAAATAGAAAAGGAATAAACATAGGCACTTTCCAGGCGCATTTGAAAACCCCAGACTAAAAAACCTTAAAATAAAAATCAACTGTACAGATTTTAAACTGGTGTAAATTATCACAAGTCCATTGAAGTCAAAGATCTGATGAGCTGCTCCACTGGATTTTTCTCCAAAAAGACTGTCATAATCATGGGCTGTCTTCCCTATTTCTGTATAGGATTTTTGTTCTATTGTCATAACTGTTGTCAAATAAACAGCACTTTCTGAGACTATAACATTCGGTCATTAATTGTGCAGAAGAGAAATATTGATGTTATTGTTCAGTGCAGTATTTTTCATAAAGCTGTTCTGAAAAACAGTGCACTTGTTAGAAAAATAAAATCACTGGTATGAAAAACACTTCTCCATAATTGACAAACACCAGAATCACCAAAAAAACTAAACTGAATACTATCCACTTTCCACCCCACCTTTCCAAACTTTCTTTCTCCTCCATGTCACTAATCCACACAATAATTAATGACACTCAGTAGAGCAATTCTACATATGATCCCTATATTTTAGAATTGTGTTAACCTCTTTTGTTAACATGAAGGAAAGAAATTCACTAGGAATCCTAGACATCATTCCTAGAAAAAGGTCTCAAGCCCAGGACTGTGATACTAATCATACTGTGTAAGTATCAGAGGAACTACATAAAATGCTATTATGCCCAATGATCACATCAGAAACTAGGCTTGGCCATCAAGTTTCAGTAATGAAGTCAAACTGTTCATGATTACATATTGCAGCTAATTCTACTTGATAGTATGGCCCACATAAAATGCTTCTCTCCAAGAGTCAGTTAACAGAAAATTCAATAACCCAAACTATTTCAACTCCTCCCCCCCACAATATCAGTACTTCAGGATTAACAAAAAATTGAGGCAGCCGTGATTCCCATATTGGTATGGGCCCTGGATAGTATAAATCAATAGTATGTTTTCAGCTGTGTAAAATGAGGCAGTGACGTGGGGAAAGTTCTGAAAAAGAATGCATCCAAAGGCAGCTACTGAAGAGAAAACAAGCTATTACCAGAACTTTTTGGGAAGAGTTTGTGTATCTATAGATACCTAGATTTTATAACTAGCTCATCACTATGTTACTGAGCATCTGTATAAATGCTGCATATAACTTGTAAGCAACTAGTTTTGTTACCATAGCTACTCAAGAGAGGTTTTTATGCATCAGCAACTTGGAACCATCATAAACACCTGTTTCTTCTGATTCTCCATAAAGGCCTCAAAGGCTACAAACACCTGTTAGAGAAGACCCACGTTAAAGAGGGACAGAGATGTGGGGGGCATATGAGAGTGTACAGCTTTAAATCTTTTAAAGCTACATTGATTCTAGTCATCACTGTTCTCTGAGATAAAGTGATTTGAGAGCCCTAGTACCCAGCTATAGCACTGATCAAAGTCTGATGAAATGTGGCATAACTTACTGCCATTTCTAAGAGTTTTGGATCCACATAAGGGATGTCTGGTCTGTACCAGACCAAAAAAATAAAAATAGACAACATGGCTATTGGCCTACTTGCTTTCTAGCTAGTACTTATAACTTTCACAAGGTGGTTTAGATTAGAGTGCTTGAATGCTCCCAGAGAACTTCTGACCCTCTTGCTGTACATTTTAAATAGTTACAATAAACTTTAAGCTTCTGCTTTTGCAGTTTTTGAACTGATAAAACCTATTTATCTTTCAAACGGTGAATGGCACCTGTGGAGCCCTCCACATTCAGAGTTACGGTAGACCATTCATTTTATGAATACCAATTATACAAATGACTAGTTATATGAACCATTTTTTCTAACAGGTGAAAACAAAACAAAACACAGATCAGTTATATTGATGAAGAACAAGTCAACATCCCTTCACAGTCTGATGCCTCCATTGCATTAGAAACACTTTTACAGGGTTTGAAGACCAAGAAAGCAATGCCATGCACCACACTACAATTCATGCACTGTATTTACTGTAATTTTGAGATGTTTCATTTTATGAACTCTCAGTCCCCAGCTAGTTCATATACGCCTCCTGTATTCAGATTTGGGGATTGGCACACAAACATTCAGTCAGTGTTTTCCTAGGTTTTCCCTGGTATGGCACTACACAGTGAGAGGGAGGCACAGTTATCCAGACAGGTAAATTCATACAATTCCCTGCTAACCTTGTCATAGAATACACTCATAACAGGACCAGTTGCTACCCAAATACCCCCTCATGGTCCTCTTCTGTGCCCTTCCTATTCCCCCCCAACAAACAAACTCCACACTCCCTCTTTTAGTTACAGTCCTTCTGAGAAGCTTCTGAATTTTTATTAAATTAACAATATTCTCAAACACAAAAACAATCATCCACTCAGGATTAAGCAAGGCATAAACCTGCCTTCCTGCAGACTTATCCCTTCCTCAGGATCACTACCAAAGACCCTCTTTCTACATAGCTCTGCTCAGTTCCTTCTCTTCAAGAAACCCACCAGGGACTGCAGCTTCCTGTTGTCTTTTACCCAGGATCACCTGATTCAACCAAGATGTGGCTCATCCTGTAATCAGGGCTGGTTTAGGCCCAGGCTTTCCAACCCACGGGCAAGCCACCCTACTACAATTCTGAACACTCCAGACAAATGAGGAGTTGTTTCTGAGTTGTAGCTGTAGTCTTGAAAGTAATCAACATGATTAAGTTCATACCACCCTAATTTGGGGGTTTACTTTCCACTTACTCCTCTGCTAAGAGATACGATTAGACTGCACAGTTGTAGTTTTAATACGTGATATACTAACATTACTAATAAAAGTTTGGCTAGTTTGCCACAGAAACTTTAATCATAAACAATAAAGCCAATTTGGATTTTTCTTAAAGCATCTAATAAGTGGTAATTAACTAAGTCAGCATAATACTGTTTACTGTTGGACTTCATCACGGAGGAGAACAGAAAACTAAAGGCTGTCTACCCAAGGAAGTTATACTGATTTAACTAAATTGGTTTAGAAGCAGATTTAGGTAAATCAATGCAAATCCCTTGTGTGGATACTTATTTCAGTTTTGGAATGCCTTAGATTTAGCTTAAATTGGTTCTGTGCCTTTTTTATGCTAATTTGATAAAAGGCATTCTAAAGTTAAGACTGAAAACTTAAAGTATCCACATACAAGGGTTGCATCTATTTAAATAAACCTGTTTCTAAACTAATTTGGTTACGCTGGTATAACTTTCTCATATAGACAAGGATGAAGGCTTCACAGGATGTAGAGAGAGAGCAGACTTTGGGGTTTGGTATTGTTAGAATCATTAGCATTGGTCTGTCTGAGGCAGAGGGCTAGACTGGGCCTTTCTGCTCAGAGCTGTGTACGAGACAAGTGCCTACCTGCAGTGTCCCAGAAGGAGCACCAGGAAGAAATTTTGAATCACAGGACTTATCTACATTACAATTGCTTATCAAGTTTCAACATGTATTAACTACCATGAGTCAAAGAACAAATTTTTTGTTCCTAGTCATTTTTCAGTTACAATTCCTGTGTCTAACTTGCTGAGGTGTGCAGGTCTTGAAGCGAAAGGAAGCTATCCCACAATGAACGGAATGGCTGCAGAAGATCATACACTATATCTGAGCTCTCTATGGGTTGCACTTTTGGAATCCTTAAGTCACTGAAAAAAAAAGTGGTGGAAATAAGATGGAACCACAGGTGTAAAGGATGCAGGCTGTTATAATTATATCTTAGTTGTACAGCCTCCAAATACTCTTTCGTTTAGTATTACAAGACCAAAATTATTTCTTAGTGTTACTGAATAGAGTGGCCCTTGCCCCCAAAGAACTCAGGGCTGCTCTAGGAAAATAGGCCATGCATTAAAATATAAGGGCGAACACAGTTTTAAAGAGAACGTTGCAATTAATCTAGACAATAGGCTCCCACTCTAGGGATCAATCACAATCAGCTAATGTGTATTAGACAGAGCCGGTACTCCCAGTGCGGCCAATGCCACCCACAGCCACAGCGGTCTGATCAGTACTGACCACTGGTTGACTCTCACTCACGGGCGGCTCCAGGCCCCAGCACGCCAAGCGCGTGCTTGGGGCAGCATGTCGCGGGAGACGCTCTGCCGGTGGGGCGGCACATGTCTGCGGAGGGTCCGCTGGTCCCGCGGCTCCGGCAACCGGCAGAGCGCCCCCGCTGCGTGCCGCCGTGCTTGGGGCGGCAAAATGGTTCGAGCCGCCCCTGCTCTCCCTTGTCCGCAGACGCTGGGAGCCAACATCGGAGTCGCTCCTTTGTTGGCACCCCCGAGCCACATGGGCGCCTGTAGTGCTCCAGGCACTCAGAGCTCAGCATCCCGCTGGATCGGGCTTTTCCCTGTGGCTGTCTTTCGGTGGCAGGGAACTATGTTATTGTAGGGTCGCCCAAACCGCCTTCCTGCTGGGGCCAGTCCAGGAGGGCGGGGGATGTGGGGGAGCCCCAGAACAGAGCCGGGGGGGGCGGAAGAGCTGGAAGGGCCCCAGAGGCACTTCTGCTTTCGCTTTCACTTTCCAAGGCGCAGCTAATGCAGGCAGCGGCGGCGCGGTTCCTCCATCTCGCTGGGCCCGGCAGCAGGTACCAGCGCCGCTCACCCAGCCCCGGCCTCCGCGGAGCAGGTCGCGAACTGGGTGGTTCAGGGCCAGCGCTCTGAGGGCAGCGTGGCGCCAGCAGAGCCGCCTCGCCTTCCGGGGCGGGGGAACACGACGCCCAGGCCCAGAGTGCGGGGGGGAGGGGTCCCGGTCCCCCCACGGTGGGGGCGGTGGGGCGCGGGCGGGGGCCGAGCTGCATTTCACCGCCAAAGGCGGGCAGCAGCCAGGGCAGCGTGTCTCTGAGGTGGCTGCAGCGTCCGCTCCCAGAGAGCGCCCCGAGCCCCGCGAAATCCTCTCCCCGCAACGCCCCCGAGCGCCCCACCACTGCCACCTGAGCACCCCCACTGCCAAACAGTGCCCCGGCACACTCACCTGAGCCCCCCAACACTACACCCCCACTGCCAAACAGTGCCCCGGCACACTCACCTGAGCCCCCCACACTACGCCCCCACTGCCAAACAGTGCCCCGGCACACTCACCTGAGCCCCCCACACTACACCCCCACTGCCAAACAGTGTCCCAATACACTCACCTGAGCCCCCCGACATCACCTGCTTCACAACTCTGCACAGCTACAGATCTTAAAACCGCAAAACATTGTTTTGGCACCATGCCCTGAAAATAAGCTGTGCAGATGTCAGACTCATGCCAGGAATGGCGTTCTCACAGATAGTCAGGCAGGACATGAATATTTTTCATATACAACTGACAAACAGAATAAAATGGAAGTTCACTTTATCCTCCTCTACTTGACATTGGCATTCTTGAATAGTCTTATGGACTTCTTGAATAGCCTTGTTTTTTTTCAAGATGTTTTGCCCTCTCTGCAGGAGAGAGATCAGCTGTTTCCAGAAGAAACTGCTTGGTATTAGCCTGCTAAATTATCAAACTACTGATCTCTTTTCTAGCAAAAACCTTGGAAGTATCTTCATTCCCTTTGATTTGCTCCTTCCAGGGGCTGTATGTCAGGGATAAGAATTGCATTTTCTTCTGTTACTTTTGTTTTTTGTATAATGTTTTGTGCTTTTATGTGTTTATATTCTCTCCCAGTAAATAACATTGCAATTAAAACTTGTTCCTATTTATTTATAACCAGTGAGTACACTGTGGCTTTAAAAATATCAAAGCTTACTGACAGCCTGAAAGGTTTGCCTTCAGAGACATTTTAAATTAAGAGGATTGGAAGGATCATGGCAAGAAAAAGTGTATAAATCTCTTTGCTAATGGAAATAGACACAGATGGTTACAGAATGTGAAGATAATTTAGGCCTGATCCTGCTGTGAGACCCCATGTCTCTTCCAACCCAAAGCTTCTGTGATTCTGTGCCAGAAGTCATTTGGGCTCCACACAGGTCAAGGGTCTGCGCATGTGGATTTGACTGCAGCGTGAGGGTCTTACTGTATTTTTTTAGATCATAGGCAGTACTCATTGGTGTTGTCCATGACATTTACCACAAAGAAAAATCTTTAATACTAACTGTGTTTTACACATATTTCTTTTTTAGATGATCATATGTGGAAATCAACATAAGCAAGGCAAGAATGGCAGCCTTATTCTCTACTCTGCCATTTGCAGATAAATCCTCTCTCATGATGATGATGATGATGATGATGATGACCATAGGTATTTTAAATGTTGCAGTTTCTGTGAATAATGACCACAGTAGCAAGAACAGGGAGACAGCTGATGTAGTGTCTGGCAATGGAAGCAAACCGTTTCCTTGGGATAAAATGAGGCTTCCCAAGCATGTCATCCCAGTGCATTATGATCTTCTCCTCCATCCTAATCTTACAACTCTAACTTTTACTGGATTTGCCAGAATAGAGATTACAGTAAACCAACAAACTAGTTCAGTCATCCTGCACAGCAAACACCTGCAAATTACCAGGGCTGCCATCCAAAGGAGAATGGGAAATAGTCACACTGAAGAAGAAGTGATGGTTTTGGAATACCCACCATTTGAGCAGATTGCCCTCCTGGCAGCTTTTCCACTGCATGTTGGACAAAACTACACTGTTAGCATTGAGTATTCTGCAAATCTGTCAGAGAGTTTCCATGGCTTTTATAAAAGCACCTATAGAACCCAGGAAGGAGAAGTGAGGTAATCATCTTTTCAATTAACATTTGTTTCTGAAGAGTGAACTATACTTGACTTTTTAGGTATAACCGTGCTAAATTGCTGCTTTTAGATTTTATTCTCATTTAGTTTCTAATTTCTCTTTTAGAGCCTCTGCTTTCTTCACTGAGACTTACGCTTTGTTATAGAGAATTGAATTTGTACCGAATCATATTCCAGTATTTAACTTGTTGAGACTTTCAGTCCTTTCGGAAAGGAATTGAATTTTTTCATCATGGACCAAATTCAGTGGTCCTTAATGCACAAGATCTCCTATTTATACTACCGGAAGTTTTGATGCAAGGAAGAATGGTCCTCTGGTCAGAGTGCTATGGGAGTCAGGAGGCCAGGTCCTATTCTCAGCTTCGCCACATTTTCGTGTGTGATCTTGGGCAAGTTACTTAGTCTCCTACCTCAGTTTCCCATCTATAAAATGGGGGTAGTACTTCTTGGCCTGATAAAGGGGTATTGTGAATTGTTCAGATACTGCCGAAATGGGGGCCATATAAGTACCTAGTTACAAAGTGAACATCAAATTTACCTTTTTGTCTTGCACCAGAGAGATGGATGTTCTGTATTGATACTGCAATGTATGGGCATGTTTCAGATGTAGATTTTTTTTTTATTTCCCATTGTTTAATTACAGGGTACTTGCATCAACACAGTTTGAGCCAACAGCTGCTCGCATGGCTTTCCCATGTTTTGATGAACCATCCTTCAAAGCCAGATTTTCCATTAAGATTAGGAGAGAACCAAAGCACCTCGCACTATCTAATATGCCAATAGTACGTGGATATTTCTAATGTTACATTTTAGAATTGTTTAGTTTACGAAAAAGTTAAAGTAGAGCAGAATATCCAAGCAAGAGCAATTCACTTTGATATTAAACTGTTTTATTTTGATGCTCATATGCGTACTGTTGTTTCTAGTAGTTCTATCATTGAATTAAAAAGGAAAAATGCATTATCTCATTGTTGGCTGTTTTAAAGTTCATATTTAGGGGATAGTCCTGTGAGATGAGCATCCTTGCTCCCATGGGAGGCAATGGAAGTTGGGAGCATTCAGGACCTGTAGGATCTAGCCTATAATTCCATATTTTGTACATGAAACTTGGACTATCTAGACTTTAAAAATTAACCTTCAAGGGAGTTTGGAGGAAGGGATAAATAGCATGATGCAGTGTGACATGTATTAACTATGCAGGGAGTTATGCAACTACATCTTTGTACTGAAATGTACCCCTGAGCATCTACTAAAGGTTGCTTTTGCTTTTTTTTTTTTTTTTTAGAGAGACAGAGTCAACTTGAAAAATCACATTTGTTTGAAAATTTTATGTGTATTATACCTACAAGTAGCATCTACAGCTGAAAACCGTTAGAAAGAAAAAAATTCTTTTTGGTTTGTTGGCCTGTGCATTGGATAGCACTTTGTGTCTAGCAGGTTTCACTGTTTCCTCTGTATTGTCAATTTCTTATTTGCTGAAGAGACCCTTATAAACACAAATAGAGGAACAGTAAAAAAAAAAAAAAAACAATTAAAAAAATTAAAAGAACATATTATATAGAGGGTTCTCTTTCAGAAATTAGAAATTTTGAATGTCTTCTTAAAAACATTTTGAGTTCACTGGGTCTTTTTAAACAGTTTTTCTTTTCCCTGTTTGGCTCTTTTATGCAGCCACAGGACAAACCAATTAACTGTACAGCAGACAGCAAGGTACTATCAAATGTAGAAAGCAAATGGAAAAAGAATTCAGAAATTATTTCTCTAATTGCATTCAGTTTTAAGTATAACAGGCTAGATAAGAAAAAGTTCATACAAAAGGGTGGGTTTTCCTTTAGTTTAGTTTTGTTTTATTTTATTCAGTGACTCTTTAAATAATAGTGATGAAATTTAAAAAAAACTTTACAAACCTTCTGTGTTCCAGCTCATAGAATTATTGTGTGACAAAAGTTGTGCTCTAATTTTAGGTGAAATCTGTGAGTGTTGCTAATTGGCTAGTTGAAGACCATTTTGATGTTAGTGTAAAGATGAGCACTTATCTAGTGGCCTTTATTGTTTCGGATTTTAAATCAGTCAGCAAGATGACCACCAGTGGAATTAAGGTAAATTTGTCTCGTTTTCTACAACCTTGCTGTGTGATAGGAACAATAAAAATTGCAAATGGTTTAATTCTAAAGGTCTTGGTTAACTATATTTACATGTCTGTAGCTGCTATGGAATTGAGCGAGAAGAAAGTAATGTGTTTTTAATTAGATGGACTATTTGAATTATGATTTTTAGTAGTTTTACTTTTAAAATCTGTTTGTGTGCTCTCATCTCTGGTCCCTTCAAAAAAGGATTGAGTTTGGTTGGGTAAAGTGGGGAAACCTGCACTGCAATTGTACCTGTTTGGTGAATAAATAAAAGGGACTGAATCTAAATTCAGTTTTAAAAAATACATTTCTGGCTTTGATGCTTTTCTTACAAATTGTAGGATACCTCTGAGGCAAGGAAGCAGCATCAAGCAGCTAATTGTGCTCATTTTTTGGCGATAATTGAAATAAGGCAGAGAACAAATCAGTTTCTATTCTAAAACTACTTACATTTGTATTCACAAACCTTCCGTGCTTGTGTATTTTAGATATCTGTATATACTGTACCAGATAAGATCAACCAAGCTGATTATGCCTTGGATGCAGCAGTGAAACTTTTAGACTTCTATGAGAATTACTTCAGCATTCCATATCCCTTACCCAAACAAGGCAAGTGTTTTATCATTCATTCTATTTAAGTTCCTTATTAGTTGAGTTTAATAGAACACAAATCACGTAATATAGTTTGTAAGATAGAGTCAAGTTTGCAACAGACGGTGAGCATGTTCCTCAGTGCCTCCTGACTTTTCCAGAATTGTCTTGCATAGACTTGGGCATTCATTTTGAGTAGGGGAGGGAACACTTGGCCCTTTGTGTTTCCATGATATCACATAGCCTGTGAAAATATTAACATATTTATAATGTAACATATTGTATGCTGCCTCCTTGCCAGCACTGTTAGTTGATATTTCAGGTACAGAAAATTAATGTGTGAAAAGTACTACTTGAAAACATTTCCGCCACTTGGGTTTTTTAGTAATCTCTGACTTTATAAGGGTTAATCTGGGGCATGGTATGGGGTCAAAATGCAATGTTACCAGATTTGCCCGTTACTTTGGGTATGCTCATTTATTAGGGTTATTCTTCTTGGTGGTGGTGTTCTGTAATTCTATCAGTGTACCACTTGTGTTTTCATATGGAGCTCTACTTCTCCCTTCTGCAAGTTCCCTCCCAATGGAGCTATCCTGGAGGACCTAGGTTCCTCAGGGCTGGGTTCCTCGAGCCCCAGAATCAGACGAACACACACACATTAACAGAGCTCATCTGAGTGGACCAGGTCAATCAGCACTCCTGTTACATGTCCCTGAACTCAGCAGGCTGGGTCGAGCAGCACTTCCAAGCTGCCAGCCTCATATGCCACAGGTTCAGCACGTCCCTATCACCACTTGCACATTGCAATTATTCAGGTAGTAACCCGCTTGATGAGAAAACCCCACAGGATTTTTGGGCGCTTCAGGGATCTTTAGCTTAGGTAAGAGGAGCGTTGCTGCAGAGCAAATGCGGAAGCCAAAAACACACAAGAGAGAGAGCAGGAGGGAGGGAAGCAACCAGCTTAACCATAAAAGTTAGATATTGCCAGGTAATAACCATACAAGGAGAGCCAAACAAACAAAACAGTTACAATATTAAATCTAGTTTAAGATTACAAACGTCAGGTTTAGAAAACTATGCCTGATCATATACCCAGAGTAGGAAAAAAAGAGAGACAAAGTTGGGTTCTCACCACTCCGTGGAGCTTGAACCAGTCGGGGTTCCCAGGTGGTGGTGATAGTTGAAGGTCCAGAGTGCTGGAGACAGGCAGAGCCCCTAGCACAATCAGTTAGGAGAAGATGAAGTCCCAAGGGAACTGATGCAGATTTTGGATCCAGGCATCAGACACTTACTTGAGCATGGATATGGGTTTTTTGTAGGGAAACAACAATGGTTCAAGGGAGAACACTAGATTTGTTTATGGGTAAACTGATGGCTCAAGGGAATATACCAAAGTTGTTTCATTCAGGCGAGACGATAGGAACTGATCATTCCTGGCTATGGGCAGTGTTTCTTCGAGGAAGCTCACAATGCAATTAGGCAGCATCAGTATTTTGGATGCCAATAAAGGATTTATTACTAGAATTGGTCTGATAACTGCGGAGCTGGTGTGTGCTGGGGTGGGTGCATTAACATCTGGAGCAGAGATCCCCCATCATGCAGTGCTTCCCTGCTTTTCTGGTCCCAGAGGTCAGTGCAGTTCTTGCCTTGGAATCTCTCTTCTCCGTTTTGTATGCTAATGCAGATGCCTCCCTGTCCCACCTTCAATGCAAATGAGTCTCGGGGAGTTGCTTTAGTTCTGTCACCCTTGTCCGGAGGGGTTTATGTGTGTCTCCCACTGACTTTTCATTGCATTTTGTAAGTCTTTCTTCTGGTTCAAGCAGAGGCTGGGGGAGGGGAGTCCTTCATGAGTCAGACAAGTTAGATACTGTGTTCTGGTTCCCCAAGAACACAGAGCTAACAGGTAACAGCAGCCCCACTCCCTGCAACCATTACTCCAGTCAGTGAGATTCTGCTACCTTGTCTGTGACACTTGCTCGAGAATAGAGCCACTGGATCATGTGACCTTAGATCCTATGGCCCTCCTCCAGACTTGTCCCTGCTATCATTCTCCAAACTGACCTATATGGATGTGGCTGCTGAGATCCCCTCTGTGACAATTAAGGATTGCAGAGTCCTTTTCCCACTTTGCCAGTGCTCTGCTTAAGGCACCTCTACACATCTTTACAGTGGATTTAATGTTATATGGGGGACCTAGCATAGTCTCTTCACACCTGGCTGAATTTCGACTAACCAGTGAAACATGAGTGGGTGGCAGCCATGCTCTCATAGTGTCACACTTCAGGCTCATTGTTAGATATGAGAGCCAAGGCCAAGCACTCCAACCACCTCAGAAATACCTACATGGCCACATAACACACATCTTGGAGTGCCTCGCTTGGTTGAAAAAATGGTCTTATATTTAAAAAATAAATTAAAATTGTAGAAAAATGGATGAATACTTACTCCCTAAAATGTAAGCAGTAATGATTCCCTACACTCAGTAAGATTTTCAAAAAAACCCTCAGCATTGGCTTATCTTTTTCATTTAAGTTGATGGGAGTTTTTCCCACCCACTATCAGGTAAAGGAAACTTAACAAAAAACTGTTGCAAAATACCTAGTTTCCTACTGTGACAAAGTTCCTCCTCTCCCTTGGTTGGTCCTGCGCTTATTGGCAGATTTGCTCAGCTCAGTGATCTTCCCCACAGTCTGGATCAACTCCTCCTGTGTCTGATCAGGAGTTGGGAGGTTTGGGGGGAACCTGGGCCCGCCCTCTACTCCGGGTTCCAGCCCAGGGCCA
>NC_133774.1:63516380-63527366 GCF_003597395.2 Chelonoidis abingdonii | reverse complement strand
TGGGTACCAACACCATCACCTGATCCCCTGGTTGGAACTGTCAGACTTTTGCCTGGCGATTGTAATAGGTTCTCTGGGCCTCCTGTGCCTTTTCCAAATGTTCCCGGACAATAGGGGTGACACGGGCTATCTGGTCTCACATCTGTATTACATGTTCTATTATATTTCTCCCCTCATTGGGTTCCTCTTCCCAAATCTCTTTGGCGATATCTAGTATGCCACAGGGGTGACGTCTGTATAATAACTCGAATGGGGAAAACTCAGTTGAGGCCTGAGGTACCTCCCGGATAGCAAACATAAGGTAGGACAGTAAGGTGTCCCAGTCCTTCCCGTGCTGACTTACCACCTTCCTTATCATAGCCTTG
The DNA here is from genome assembly GCF_003597395.2 of Chelonoidis abingdonii. Taxonomy (NCBI): domain Eukaryota; kingdom Metazoa; phylum Chordata; order Testudines; family Testudinidae; genus Chelonoidis; species Chelonoidis abingdonii. Next base: position 63,527,001 of record NC_133774.1, on the reverse strand, counting down.
AGGGTTCGATTAAACCTTTCTACCAACCCATCAGTCTGCGGATGGTAAACTGAAGTTCTCAGGATATGTATATGGAGCAGCGTACAGAGGTCCTTTATTAGCTTTGACATAAATGGGGTTCCTTGGTCTGTTAATATCTCCTTTGGTAGCCCCACTCGGGCAAAGATCCCCACCAGCTCTTTGGCTATCATTTTAGAGGCTGTATTCCCGCAGGGGGACAGCTTCTGGGTAGCGAGTAGCATAATCCAAAACAACAAGTATATATTGGTGGCCCCGAGCCGTCTTCTCCAGGGGTCCCGCTAGGTCTATGGCTATTCGCTCAAAGGGGACCTCTGTGATGGGAAGGGGTGCTAAAGGTGCCCTCAGATGAGGACGGGGACTGTGCAGCTGACACTCCAGGCAGGATGCAGAGTACCTCTGCACTTCTTCATGTACTCTGGGCCAGAAGAACTGTCATAGGACTCGTGCCAGGGTCTTCTCTACCCCGAAGTGCCCCCCAAAAAGATGACTATGCGCAAGACTTAATACAGCATTCTGGTGTTTTTGAGGTACTAAGATCTGCTGTACCTTCTGCCCCTGTACTGATGCAACTCGGTATAAGAGATTCTTCTTCCTTATGAAGTAGGGTCCTAGTCTCTGTGTTCTCCCTTCCACAGGGACCCCATCTATTTCAGTCACCTCTTTTCTAATGTTGTTGTACCTTGGGTCTTCAGCCTGGTCCCATCCAAAATTTCCTCTTCCGGGGTTAATCTGCCCAAGATCTATGAAGGAAAGACATGACACCAAGTTGTAGAAATCCGAGGAGGCAAAAGCTGCTTTTCTGAGTTCACCTGCCTCTTTTATTATCTAAGATTACACATGTGCAAATGCACAGCACAATTCAAAATTTCCTACAAAAATCTTCCATCACGAGCTCAAAAGCATAGCAAACTACAAAACATCCCCAGCTGCAAACACAAACACAGTGAGTTTCAGTGTGAGAAACTGAGGAAGAGGAAGCTACAAAACACTGCCAGGTGCAGACGAGGCCGCCTGTGTGAAAGCAAAGGAGGTAAGGATGGAGGTAGGCCAAATTTTTCCTTTGCGATAAGGCAAAAGCGGGGTGCCCATGGCTGGGCAAGCACAGAACAAAAAATGCCCCAATTAAAGGCACCGGCCAGCCCCGGCCCGTGGTGTCACTTCCTACAGATCTTAGGGGCCCAATCTTTGTTGCGCTCTTCCTACTGGTTCAGAAGCGTCGGGGTATGGGGTAGTGCGACCTCAGAGGCTATTCCCTCCTGTTGTGGCCTTCCTTTTTCAGGCTGCTTCGGGGTCCGCATCCTGCGGAGAGCGACCTCTGCTGGCTTGGCAAGTCTTCGGTGTTCCCAAGGCCTTAGCTGCCCTTCCTTGCCCTTATTTCGGACGTTTCTACCACTCGTCTGAGAATGGAATAATAAATCCTGGGGATATTTCAGAGAAGACTAGGGTTGATGTCTACTGGGATCCTCACTAACTTTTCAGGATTCCCTCGTCTCCCCCTCTTACATGGGAGTAAAGGTCCCCAAACGTGGGAAGTTCTCCCCTCATGAGCAGCCGGATATGGGAGTTTAGGGACTACACTCTGCGGCTACCTCCTGTTAGTGGTTCCCTCTGATTCTGCAATTTTTACTGGTGGATGTGTGAGGTTAATAACAACTGCCCTGGGATTGCATTGTTAATTTCCCGTATGCCCTCCCCCTCTGCAGGCAGCTGACTACACTTTCACAAGCTGCTCCCAAGGGACAGCGTGATCGCACTCCCCGAATCAACCAGTGATGTTGGTCTCTAATCAACCCATTTGCTTTTACTTGGTCTGGGTGTACATATGTTGGGTTAGTGAGACTCCGCAGCGTGGAATTGGGAGCATGGGGTCTGCCCAGTTCCCCAGGTTACACTGCATAGGGCCCTCCTCAGCTTGGGACATCTGCTAGCAGCTATATGTCCCTCACTCCCCACAAGTCTAAAAACATCTGTATGGAGCCTTAGGCATTCCCCGTCTCTTGGTTTGGCGTTCTAACATTCTCGATCCTCTCTCTCTCTCAGTTGCTCTGGACTCTTTGTGTGGCTTTGGTGAGGCCTTCAGCCCTCTCCTCTTTTTCCACCTGGGCTCTTCCTGGTGGCCCCGTTCACTCGAGCTCTCGGGCTTAGTTGCTGGCTTAGTTTAACCGGCGGGTTGCCTCTTCCTTCACTTAATCGGGGGTCAGGGCTCCCTCGCTGTCCTTCACCTTTCTACCAGTGCCCACAACTTCATCATAGTGGGGGGTTCGTTCTGGCTTTACCCAGGCACGAACGTCTGAGCGGTGTAGTCCCTCATGTATCGCGTCGATGACCAACCTCTTAAGCAACTCCTGGTTGGACTCCAGGGGACTGCGTTCACAACCACTTTCAATGCGAGATGGATGAGGTCATACCAATTGGGCCGCAGCGGTTTTATTTTCCTGATATCTCCACTCGTGAACCACTGGGGCCCACCACATTGCAGTTGTTACCCCAGATCTGGCCAGGATCTCTGCTTTTCAGCTGGGAGTAGTCTGGCTGCAAGCCTTTTTCAGGCAGGAATCATAGTAAGCCTCCTGGGCCTACCCACACAGGAATGGGGCAGGATGCCAGATCACCTGATCTCGAGGCAGGCCTCCCATAGGCTGTCCTCTCACAAGGCAGAAGGTATGCCTCTAATCATCCTTTCCGTGTCCTATTCTTACAGCCATGGCTCGGCCCCGTATGATCTGCGTCCTGTCCATGGGCCGCGGGTTCAGCTTCTGGAAGGGTCTTTACCCCCCCCCGGTTTCACCAGTTCTCGCAACGTATGTTAGGACTTTGGTCTTGAGTGAAGGCTGGAGCTCATCAAGGCAGGCATTAGCTCTTAGCTATGCAAACCGCACTGCCTCCTGATTGGCAGGGTGCCCTGGACATGGGGTAGCCTTTTGCTGGGCTGCTGTAAGCTTGTATCAGATTGCCCGTTACAACGTCATCCATTTGTGGTGGGAAAATAAAAAAACTCTCATACTTTTTTTTTGTTTAATCCCCTTTCCTTCTGCTGCGCTATGCACACCAACGGCTCCACAACTTTCTCACACCAGTTGTACACCAAGTTCCTCCTCTACCTGGTGGGTACCTGCCGCTTATTGGCAGATTTGCTCAGCTCAGATGACTATCCCCACGTATGGATTCAACTCCTCCTGTGGTCTGATCAGGAGTTGGGATGTTTGGGGAACCGGGCCTGCCCTCTTAACTGCTGTTCCCGGCCCGGGCTGGGATCGCAGCTGTTCTATAGTGCCTCTTGGAACAGGCGGCATGGGGAACAGTCTACCAACCTCCCTGGAGTACTTCCCCGAGGCCTCCTTCCAAACACGTTTCTTTAATCCTCACCACAGGACCTCTCCTCTGCGTGTCTGATAACACTTTGTACTCCGTAGTCCTCCAGCACAGCCGCTCCACTCTCAGGGGCCCTTGTGCCTCTTGCTCCAAGCTCCTTCCCACGCGCTTCCTCTCCTCTAGCTCCATCCCTCCCTGAGCTGGAGTAGAGCTTCCTTTTTAAAACCAGGTTGCCCTGATTAGCTGGGCTTGGATTGGCTGCAGATGTTTAACGCCAGGCCTGTCTGCCTTAAAAATGGTTTCTAGTAGGTTCCTGATTACTCTAGTGGCAGCCCCTGCTCTAGTCACTCAGGGAACAGAAAACTACTCAGCCAGTGACTAGTATATTTGCCCTCTACCAGACTCCTGTACCACACTGGCCTGGGTCTGTCACACTACATAGAGTAGCTCCTTCTCTGTCTTGCACAATAGAAGGTCCAGAATAAAATTAACCACTTTCTGCCCTGTGCTGTCATTACTTGCCACAGATTTTGTGACATGCATCTTGTGTTGTGCTACCCAGAGTAGTCTGTCAAGTTATACTTCATATCACTTCAAAATATATAAAATCTGCACTTGAACTACTGAAACCAATGAAAACTATTTCTCTTTATTTTAATAAAAATGTGTTTGATACTGTGTTAAATGGGTGAGGGTGAGAGAGAGATCACACAGATAAGTGAGATGTTATTATTTATTTTTAGATCTTGCTGCTATTCCTGATTTTCAGTCTGGAGCTATGGAAAACTGGGGACTGACCACATACAGGGAATCTTCTCTGCTATATGACCCTGAAAAATCCTCGGCATCAGCTAAACTTTGGATTACTATGATAATAGCCCATGAGCTGGCTCATCAGGTAATGGTTAGGGGAATACAATGGGATCTAAATGTTTGTTGGTTTGGTTTTATTGGCAGTGTGGTACAATATCAAGTCATCCTAGATATTTGAGAAGAATTTATACATTGAAAACAAGTTGTTAAACTTATTAGAAACTTTTGAAATAGATTGGCTTTTGAGACTAAAAGGTTCTGAATCATCTGTAACTTGATTTTATATTATTTACTGGGCTAACATGATTGCATCATTTTTATTTTCTCCAGAGTATTTTAACTGTGTTACTCATAAGAAACTTGTGGGTGTAAAAGTATAATTTCTTGGATACATTTTAATACTGTTTTATATTAGAGCCACGTTTGATAGGGAAGCCCTAAATCAGGTTAAAGTCCATTTATCATAGACCATTATACTGTGTTTAACTCGTCTTTGTCCTCCGTTAGAGAATGACAAAATGAACAAAGAGTAAGAAAAATATTTAAAATTTACACAGCAATAAGAAGAGTGAAAACAAAGTGTCTACTGGGATGACTGATTTGGACGCTTCTTGAGCCCATAGGTGGGCATGAGGACACAGGAACACATTACAGAATTGATGGGTGGAGTGGGTGGTAAACTCATGCTAGGGATCTTTCACACTGCCCCATGAACTCCCGAACCTTTCTCTCCTGGGTCTGCATAAATTAGTGAGTGAATTAACTAGTCAATTTAAGACAAGGCTGACAAATTATGAGCAATATTTTTTTTCAGTGGTTTGGAAACCTAGTTACCATGGAATGGTGGAATGATCTTTGGCTAAATGAAGGATTTGCAAAGTTTATGGAGTATGTGTCAGTCAGTATTACTCATCCAGATCTGAAAGTTGTAAGTGTTAATTACTTTCCCTTTTTTATTTATTTTAAACCATACTTTAAAATGGCTGAGAGTAATTTATTGATGATTTGCAATGGTAAGCTTATTGGGCAGCACATAGATTTGCCATGAGCTAATGTTGTTGTTTTTATATATTTTTTAATAATTAATTTAGAGTAATTAGGTTAATCATCTTTTAAGGATTACAAAGAAATTATAACATTGTCTAAATACAGATGATCAAAGCTGATTACAGATTATTCTGATTGCAGTGAAGCTGGGCAACACATACAGCATTGCAGCAGCACAGCTGCACCACTGTAGCACTTAGTGAAGACACTACTTATGCCGTCGGGAGAGCTTCTCCTGTTGGTATAGTTAATCCACTTCCCTGAGAGGCATTAGCTATGTCAATGGGAGAAGTCTTCTCATCGACATCATGTTGTCTACCCTGGAGGTTCGGTTGATATAACTGCGTTGTTCAGGGGTGTGGATTTTCCGTTGAGCGACGTAGTTGTATTGGCATAAGTCTATAGTGTGGACCAAGCTGGTGTGTTGTATCTTAGAAAGACTCATCACCCTTTTGGAATGTCTGAATGTAGATGATTTCACATTCTCATTTCACCAGAGATCGCTACTTTGGGCGCGTTCCTACAAAGACATTTGGGCCTGATCCAAAACCCAGTAAAATCAGTGGGAGTCTTTCCATTGACTTTTCTGGGCTTTAGGATAAGCCCCATTTGTTCAGTTTTACTCATATAAGTAGTTTCACTGACATCAATTTATGTTAATAAGTCTGCGCAGCATTTTGCACATTGCAATAACTTTATAATGGGTGATTGCAATCTCTAAATGAGATGTATTTTGTTTTAAAATAATGCATTTACTGCAAGTGCTGGAATAAAAAGAATATTTAAAATATTTAGAATATTTTTTCTAAATATTCCAAAAAGAAGATGCTTTTGTTTTCTTTGTACAGTCTGAAAATCACATGGAAGAAATCTAAAACATATTTCAAGTGCAAATATTTTCATCTTCAGTTTGGTTTGCTGTTACGTCTGTATTCAGTAGGCCTTGAATAAAAAAAACATTTTTTCTCCTATTAGGAAGATTATTTTTTAGGCAAGTGTTTTGATGCCATGGAGGTGGATGCATTAAATTCCTCACATCCTGTGTCTACTCCTGTGGAAGATCCAGCTCAAATTCAAGAAATGTTCGACGATGTTTCCTATGAAAAGGTAAATTACACCTCTACCCAGATATAACGCAGTTTCACCTATAAGATTTTTTGGCTCAAGAGGACAGCGTTATATCGGGGTAGAGATATATGTAACTGTTTTTCCTTAGACTTTTGTTTCAGTGAATATTGTTCATGAAGCATGCTTAGAATGGGGGTAGGAGTCCCGAGGGGGCAGTCAGGAAGAAGAGGGGGTTGCATGGGCTGACAGGGGGCAATCAGGGGCAGGGCTTCTGGGGGCAGCCAGGGGACAGGGAGAAGGCGGGGTTGGATGGGGCAGGGAGCCTGGGGGGCTGTCAGAAATGAGAGGAGGGGTTGGATGGGTTGGCAGGAGCCCAGGGGTGGTCAGGAGACAGGGAGCGGGTGTGTGTGGATGGGGCAGGGGTCCCAGGGGGGCCATCAGGGAACAGGGGGGTTGGAAGAGAGAGATCAGGGAAGAAGAGGGGTTTGCATGGCTGACAGGGGGCAATCAGGGGCAGGCTTCTGGGGCAGCCAGGGGACAGGGAGAAGGCGGGTTGATGGGGCCAGGGAGCCTGGGGCTGTCAGAAATGAGAGGAGGGGTTGGATGGGTTGGCAGAGCCCAGGGGTGGTCAGAACAGGGAGGCGGGTGTGTGTGGATGGGGCAGGGGTCCCAAGGGGGGCCATCAGGGAACAGGGGGGTTGGATGGGGCAGGGGCCAGAGGTGGGGGTGCAGATAGGTGGGTGGGGGCAGGGCATGACCCCTCTTAACTGCCTCCTCCCATACAATTTACAAAACCCGATGCGGTCTCAGCCAAAAAAGTTTCCCTGCCCGGATCTAAAAGATTAGTTTTGTAAAATGTTAATCACTTCTTTGGCAGGGAGCTTGCATTCTAAATATGTTAAGGGATTACTTGAATGCAGAATTTTTTAAAGCTGGGCTTGTACAATATCCTGCAGAAGTACAGCTATCAGAAACAAAAAAAGATCTATGAACAGTCTGGCACATGCAGTAATTCTTGGCGGCGGGGGTGACGGGTTTGGTCAAAGAGACCCCCTTGGGACTGTCACTTGTGTGCTGAAACCTCCCTCTGAGGCCAGTTTTCCCTGCCATTCCCAGAACCCTATCTTGTTGAACCCAGACATGCCTACTTTCCTGATAACACAGACCCCAGGGTCCTGAACACGCCTCAAAGCTTCAGACTTTTAACCAAAATGCTCAGCAGATTTCCATATCTCCGCACCCAGACACCAGCTCCAATGGATCCAAACCCCAAATAAATCAGCATTTTAAAGGCTAATACTGGGTAATATAAATTGTTCCGCCTCGCCTCTATAACACATAGAGAGATACACACAGCTGTTTGCTCCCCCAGGTATTAATCACTTACTGTGGGTTTAATAATAAACAAAAGTGATTTTATTCAGTATAAAAAGTAGGATTTAAGTGGTTTCAAGTAACAACACACAGAACAAAGTAAGTTACCAAGCAAAATAAAATAAAACATGCAAGTCTAAGCCTAATACATTTAAAAAACTGAATACAGGTAAATCTCACCCTCAGAGATGTTCCAATAAGCTTCTTTCACAGTCTAGATTCCTTCTTAGGCTGGGCCCAATCCTTTCCCCTGGTACAGACCTTGTTAGTTCCAGCTCAGGTGGTTACTCAGGGATTTCTCATGACTGGCAGCCCCCTATGTTTTGTTTCACCCCCTTTTATAGCTTTGGCACAAGGCGGGAATCTTTTGCGTCTCTGGATCCCAATCCCTCCTTCTACATGGCAAAGCACCAGGTTTAAGATGGATTCCAGTACCAGGTGACATGATCACATGTCCTGTGAGACTTCATTACCCACTGGCTGGCACACACTATACAGGAAGGCTTACAAGTAAACAGAGCCATTTACAACCAATTGTCCTAGTTAATGGGAACCATCAAGATTCCAAGCCACCATTAATGGCCCACACTTTGCATAGTTACAATAGGACTTCAGAGTAATACTTCATATTTTTAGCTTCAGATACAAGAATGATACATTCATACAAATAGGATGAACACACTCAGTAGATTATACGCTTTGCAATGATACCTTACAAGAGACCTTTTGCATAAACTGTATTCTAGTTACATTATATTTACACTCATAAGCATATTTCCATAAAAGATATGACAGGTTTCAGAGTAGCAGCCGTGTTAGTCTGTATCCGCAAAAAGAACAGGAGTACTTGTGGCACCTTAAAGACTAACAAATTTATTTGAGCATAAGCTGTGCATCTGAAGAAGTGGGCTGTAGCCCACGAAAGCTTATGCTCAGATAAATTTGTTAGTTTCTAAGGTGCCACAAGTATTCCTGTTCTTTTTATAAAAGATATGGAGTGCAATGTCACAGGGGGTTGTACCCAAGTATCTCCCTGTGAATAACCACCATCCAACTAATATATTACTGGACAGATTAATCACTTTAAGCTGTATTAATTATTCATAATAGTAAAATTAAAGGGAAATAATATTTAATTTTTTCAGACTTGTCCTGCGGGTGACACCCAGGAAAGCCAGTTGCAAGGTGATGGCTTTTGCACCAGAAACCAACAGACATCTTCAAGTGCAGTAAGCTTCTATTTTCCTACTTATTGCTAGTTATAAATCTGCTGTGTTACTGTATACTAACATTTAATTCTTCAGTTTTCATCATGTTTAAAATTAGTATACTCCCTTCCTGAGAGTGTGAGCCTATTGTGCTCAGAAAAGATGGTTACTCACCTTTGTAACTGTTGTTCTTCGAGATGTGTTGCTCATATCCATTCCATTAGGTGTGTGCGCGCCGCGTGCACGTTCGTCGGAAGACTTTTACCCTAGCAACACTCGGTAGGTCGGCAGGGCGCCCCCTGGAGTGGCGCCGCTATGGTGCCGGATATATACCCCTGCCGACCCAGCCGCCCTTCAGTTCCTTCTTGCCGGCTACTCGACAGTGGGGAAGGAGGAGGGGTGGTGGAATGGATATGAGCACATCTCTGAAAACAACAGTTCACAGGTGAGTAACCGCTTTTCTTCTTCGTGATTTGCTTATCCATTTCGTTAGGTGATTCCAAGCTTATGTTAGGCGTGTGTGGTTGGAGTGGAGATTCTGCCAAATGCAAAAGGCTGAGCCAGAGGTGCAGCATCCATTGCTGTTAAACCAGAGCATTATGCGAGCCAAAGGTTATGGCAGGAATGGAAGCGCGCGAGAGATCCCCGTCGGTTAGGTACGCAGTCAGCAGGCGGCAGACGAGTCTGAGCCCTGGGTAGAATGCATAGTGTAGTGCTTGGGGAAAGTGAGCCAATCTAACAGTGCAGGTGTGCACCGTTATCACCAGTGAGATCTCTGAGAGAAAAGGTAGGCCTTTCTTTCGGCTCTGCTACACGCGACTCGATGGTTGGGCATGTGACGGAACGGTTTTTGTCCAGTCTCAAACATCACTTGCGAGCGCTGTAACAGAAGTCCAGAGAGTGCTGGTGTCCCCATCGCGTTGAGTGTGGAAACAGGGCAAGAGCAGGATACCACCTAGGGAGGAAGCGCCGATCGAGGCCGTAACTGCACCTTGTCTTAGGGAAAATAGTGCATGGTGGAACACACCGTTAAGAGTCCCTGAGCTCGGAGACTCGTCTGTCCTGATGTATGGCTCGAGGAAGCTGTCTTCCAAGACAGAAGTTAGCACGCAGCAGATCGCTTACGGCTTCGATAGGAGAACATAGTGCTGGTTAAAACGCATGTTGGGGTTCCCAGGTTGGGGCTGGGCGTGCAGCCTAAGGGTGCAGCGTCCAAGCCCTTGAGGAACCTCAAACCCATAGCCGAACGACACCGCGCCTGGGAGAAGGTGAAAGTGGCTGGCAAATGTACCCTGCGAGGATACCGCTAGGCCTGTGCTGATTAGTCAGAAGTTAGTCCAAAATAGAGAGGTGAGCTGGCGAGGATTTCCCTCAGGACGATCCGGTGGTAGTGAGGATTTGGAGACTTGTTTCTCATGCATACTTGCTAGTACGCAGTAGGCACACCCGAGTTATTCTTATCTCCAACAGTGTGCAGGTACCTGTCAGGAGTCAAGGTGCGATAGGCTTTCTGCTACCGCTATCTAGAGAGCAACCATGAGTTCTGAGAAACTCGGTCAGTTGCGAGTCTGGCCGTGGTCTGAGTGAGGTGTGGGTGGAGTGGCAGGGTAATCTGGGTTGGCTATGGACAGGTTCCGAGCAATGTGGCGTATCAGTTGCTGCCTTGGACACGGCTGGAGAACCAATTGATCGCGCACCTGCCTGGCGAAGTTTGAGCAGGACCAATGAGCCGGGGGAGCGTGTTGGCCCTTCTATGGCCTGAGAAAGTATCATGTGGT